>NW_013665643.1:337106-359821 GCF_000517525.1 Limulus polyphemus | reverse complement strand
TAATACATTTATTAATAATTAGTAAATTTACATTTTTGAGATAATGTTTTACCTCTTCCTGATGATGACAAAACATTGTCGAAACGTTGTACATTTGCTGTTATGTTAAACTTATATTAAAGTTTTTCTTCATTACCCATTCAAGCCGTCTCCAGCCATTATTAGTTTTAAATTATATTTTTTTCCACTTTCAGTCTAACTTATAACTGACAACATCTAATTAATCTTAACATAGCTTGACTTTCGACATAATATATTTTAATTATTATTATCTTATTACAAAATAAGATCAGAACCGTAATGTCTGCGTAAGATAATGACAGGTAGTTGTGTTTTGTTCGTGTGTTGTTTTCGACCACTGAGAAGTCACTTAATTTACGTGATCTTTGTATCGAGCCTTTGATTGGCTAAAATGCTCTGTAGACCTGAAATATAAAAACAATAACAACAGTGTCTAAGTCATCTTAAACTCTATCTCGGTAATATACAGCTACCTATACATATATATATCGTTCCAAACCTGTTATACAACGCACACTTAAGTAGTCTTCCAGAATTTTATCTGCAGGCTTAACAGTTTTATAAAGTCAAAATAATATGCACTAAAACTACTTATCTCAGCAAAATTAAGCTTTAATTGAAGTTATTTTTTAAAATTTTATCTCGAGCATTACCGTTTGTAAGAAAGACGTGTAATTTGCAATATACTAGTAATAAGAAAACGAAGGATGTGGGTATGATGTCACAAGGCATTGTCTCTTTCTTCTACAGCCCCCCAGTGGTACAGCGGTATGTCTGCAGACTTACAACGCTAGAATCCGGGTTTCGATACCCGTGGTGGGCAGAGCACAGATAGCCCTTGTGTAGCTTTGTGCTTAATCACAAACAAACAAACAAACTTTCTTCTACTACATATACGATTTTAAACACTTCATTTAACAATTCATTTTTGTCAACAATTTCGTAATCAACGTTTTTGTTTATTTTAACCGCAATAAGTATGTAGAATGTTGTATAAATAGTCTCACCAACTATTCAGTTACAGAAAATTTCCTGATGTTGAACCAAATAGCTGTATAATTTAAAGTAACGTTACAACCACATTTTGTTCCATCGTTTACTTGATAATGTTGGATTAACCAGCAGCGAAACGTAATGTTCGATATTTTTGATTTGCTTTTTTAAGTTTTGAAGAAACGTGTGTTTGCACTATGTAAATAAACCAATCAGTGATTCCTACTCAGTTACAAGTACCTAATCATTTGGATATATGTACCACCACTAGCCAGTCACATCTTATCACTCAGTAATACTTCTGGTAACATATTATTAGGTTTAAAACCAAACTATGAATACATTGAATCACAAAATATATTCTTAATTACATTCATATTATTTGTGTTTAAACCAGTAATTTAGCACAGCATGTAGAAATTGATTAGGAAATCTTTTGTTGTATGATTAAAAAAAAAAAAGGTTTAAAAGGTGTTGGAAGTTTAGTGGGAAAGTGATTTTGGACACCAAGTTTACAGAAGAGCATATTCTGGACACCGGTGCCTTGAAGTTTCAATCTAGAATTCAGTAGGACCTCTGGTACAGATGTTAGGAATGAAAACCAACGTTTTTCTTGTTTCGATGCTTCTTCTGTTCGCAACTAGAATGACTTGTCAAGAATCAGAAGGTAAGCTAATGTAACTTAAGAATGTCTGATGTAGTTATGGCTATCATGCCTGCTAACATTTCTATAACGTTATTCATATGACTTTTCATGTACTATTTCCCGACTTTAGTTGGCTTTAATTTGACCTCCGTATACCAGTACCTTGAGATTGTAGCATTCCTCGAGAGATTATCAACCTTGGATTATATCCTTCAGTTTATGGTACTGTCTAGAACTGGCTAGGAATATATAGATGTGAACAAACGGCCACAGACTTCCGAATCGTATTTGGTTGCTCCAGAGTAAATGAAAATATGAAGGATTTATCTATTCCAACTGAGCACATCGTAACAAGAATTGACGTCTTGCTGATAATAGCAGTTGGTTCAGATGTCGTCGGTTGATGTTTAGTCGATCTGTAAGCAAATAGCAAACTTCTAAAGTTCCTGTTACATCATGGAAGAAAACCTAATATCTAGGAGCTGGTTTTTTCGTATTTCTGTGGGCGGCTTTATCTCTAGTCTCACTAAACCAAAATATGCTAATCCTCACTCGTCTGATCTCAGATTGCAACTATAAAGTGTTCACACTCATTGACTGACCTGCAATCCCATTTCTCAATACAGTATGGTTGGGCAAGTACCATACCGTTCTACATTGTACTGACCAGATAAACGTCAAACTGTGCAATTACGTAATAACCTGGGACTTACCCACATATGAGTTTTTACTTTAGGAATACTACATGGCTAACATACTTAGGACCAGAAGAATCAGCCACAATTTTTTGAACATGTTAAGTAAGATCGGAATCTGTATCTGAGAAAACAGAACATAATAAATAAAATTAGACGAAACATCTACAAAATAGGCTTAATTGATCCACGATCACTGATCTAAAAGGCATAAACTCGGCGTTTTTCTCACGACAGAGAAATCAGAGATTTTGCACCTAAGCAACAATTTAAGCTTATAAGTATAAGACAACTTACAGAGCTTTCTTAAATAACCAGTTTAATCCTGTAAGTAGTAAGACTACTACAGGGTCAGCCAAAACGTTGATCACATATTGTTCTTTATCATACAGTTGTTTTAACCAGTTATTTGTATTTACAGATTTTATCTTGCTGAAGTTAAACTTATTTATTATTCATGTTACTGCGCATAAAATATCAATTTGGGATAAGCGAATCAAATACTAAAAAAGTAGATATCTAATTATAAGTCTCGATTAGGGACCGACCGTGGTTAGCTTTGTCGAACTGTGAAACCGAACATACATGGTTCGCGTTCCATTACTGTAAAATTGCGCTCCGCTCATTCTAGCCGTAGAAGCGTTATAAGAGTGACGATCAAATCGTACTATCCGATTACAGTAATCGAGGAATTGACATCGATAATTGTAATTAGCTCCATTTTCTCTTGTTCAGTGTTTTCCAAAAGGCGATCTACAGGCCACATCAGGCCCTTGAAATCTAATTCGTGAACTACGCTATTATCAGATATTACAAAAGTAAGCAAAACCGTATTTGGGGAATAATGTATTCCCCAACAAACTCATTATGGTTCTCATCTAGAGTGGCCCATGTGAAAGACTAGAAGTAAGGCAGCTAGTCATCACCACTCACCGCCAACTCTTGGGCTACTCTTTTACCAACGAATAGTGGGACTGACCGTCATTATAACGCCTATGCATGGCTGAAAGGGCGAGCATGTTTGGTGGGACGGGGTTTCGAATTCGCAGATTACGAGTCGGTAGTCCTAACCACCTGGCCATGCCAGTAAAGTACCAGCCTTGATTATGGCTCTCGAGTAGTACATAGTGACTATCTAAGGGAATCGGGCATAGTATTGTGGTTAAAGTACCCTACTGTGAATCCGAGGGTTACTGTTCGTGTTCCTTTGTCACAGAAATGTACTCTTCACTGTCGAGTTGTGTGTGCGCTATAAGCGTAGCTGTCAGATCACACAATTTGATAAGAGAAGAGCAGTCCAAAAGTTCAAAGCTAGAAACAGCTACGTTCAGATAACCTTATGTATCTTTACGCGTGATTAAGAAATAAACGAATTTAAGTTAGTGTAGAATGTTTGGATGGTTTTTAAATTAAAATCGTGTACTTTAAAACACTATACACTATGCATACACATTCCTAACAACCGAAGAAAATCTCTAAAACATATTTTTATGTCATGAAAATTAACAGCTAGTTAGATAGAATACAAGTTCTAATTTCATTTATAAAAATAGAGAAAAGAGAGTAAATACATTAAAGAATAAATATATCGAGCTGAAACAAAAAGCATGCTCACAGTGATCAAGTGCTGGATATTTTTTTACTTAATTTGTATTTTTGTTTTAGCTTTGCATCAAGACTGCCTCAATAACTTAATTTTATTCAAGTGTGTACACTGCTTGACTGTAGATAATAATATTTAAGGTTTTATTTAGCACTCCAGCTGCTGTAACAATATGTTATGGTTTATTCATTTTGCCAAGTGAGCATTCAGTACTAATTTTCCTCTAAGAAACACACCTATTAAAATGAGATAGTTCGGTGACGTAAAGGATTAGCATATTTGTGTTAAACCTCCAAACTACACAATGGGCTATCTGCGCTGTCCCTCCACGGATATCCAAGCTCGGTTTTTGTCAAGTTTACTGTTGAACCACTGGATGGGGGTAGACGTAAAGGGTGATTTATGAGCTGGGCAATGACGTGTGATCCCGCTGATCCGAAATTAGTACCGTATCATATGTTTTTTGAAGAATGTTGTTTCAGCTGGATTTTGGCAGGGCATAATGTTAAAAATGTTGCCTGATGGACAAACCCAAAATAAAAGAGAATGCTAATATCTCCCATTACTTTGCTATCTGTATTATAGAAAATTTTACTTCCGATAAAGAACAGGCTACGTTTTCTTGAATGGCTGAATTTGGATTTTTTTTTAATATCCATTCTCTTGATTTGCTTAGCCTTACTTAGTTATGAGTTTCACCTATATCATACTGTTAATCTAGAGCTTGTACACAAGTTTTAATATGAATACTACACTTGAAGAAGGGAATAATCATCACATCAAACTTGAGCCAGATGTAAACAGAAGACAAATATTTTGCTACGTCAGATTTCTGATAACAATTTAAAAAAAAACTTAATTTTCTCGTGAAATTAAATAAAAGAGATTGTATATAAAATTTTACGAGCTCATGAATGTACTTTTATATATACACAAATATGTCACATATATCAGCAACTGGATAAATCACAAGCAAGACAAACACAAATTAAAATAAAGGATTAAATGAAAAGTCACATACCTTATACCTCTCCTTTGCTTCATAACTTGCTCTTAGTATGAGGCATCTTTAAAGACAAAAACATATACCAAATACTTTATCTATTAGTACAAGTTCCAGTGAATAAATTAAATAATTCTTTTAAGCTATGTATAACACTAAAACAAAATAGCTCTGAAACACAAAACAAATATAAATTTACATGTTATTGCCATCCTATGGTATATAGATATAAAACATATACTTTCTTTAATCTATTTTTAGTATAATATATAACTATATATATATGTATTCAAATATTCAAAGCACCATTAGGGTTACAAATTATATTAAAGACTTTGAATGCTTCTAACACTATGAAAAGAACCGTTGGCTGAACAGCAGTGCTAAAGCTGCTAAAACGCTACAAACCTACTGAAAAAAAAATATATATATACGATATTTAGAAAAAGAATATAAAAATTATTTAAGTTACAACTTCACAGCAAGTTGAGTGCTTAGTGAATTTTTTTCCTGCTTATCTAGTGACACTTAAGAAGATAGTACCTGATCAAGAAAAAAAAATCAAAATGTAGACACTCCTTAAGAGAATATTACCTATCCAAGGCAAAAGTGCCCTCCAATTGGAAAAAAAGTTTGAAAAATAGATACTCCTTAAGGGGAAGTTACCTGCCCAAGGGAAAATACATCATAGGGAAAGGACTGAATAATATATACTCCTTAAGGAGGTGTTGTTTGTCCAGAGGAAAAGCCCCCATAGAGAACGGAATGAAAAAAAAATGTTACTTTCCTAAAGGAAAAGACACCGTCAGGAAAGAACTGAAGAATAGATGTCCCTTAAAGGGATGTTACTTGTCCAAAGGAATAACTGCCATAGTGATAGGATTGGGAAAAAAGTCCAAATTAAGCTTTAACAACTGGCTGAATGCTTTTTGAATTTTTATTGTTAGTCGACAGATGATTATTATTCACCCAAATAACAACAGTAAATACAGAATACAAAACTGAGCTAAAGTTTAACAGTTGAAAACCAGCTGAACTTTAGGGGACTGTTATTTTTTACAATGCTAGAAGATTTAAGCTCCCCATGGGAAAATCCAAGGAGCCAAAAGAAAATATAATCGAATCAATTCCTTTGATCATATATATAATTATGTATACTTCAAACCCGATTGTGAATTTTCTGTTTAGTTTCATTAGAACAATAAACTAATACGATGAACAGCTTTTAATAATTATGCTACAAACCACGCTGATATGTGTCCGGTGTTAATTAAAGCTGCTCTATAAGTGTGCTCTAGTTCTATTCAGTGTTGTTTTGTTCTAGCAGGCTTTAAACTTCACTGAATATTTCTACGATAGAAATTACCTGGAAAAAGACAACAAAAAAGCATCAGTTTTTGTTTTTTTTTGTAACACAAACCAGCAATTTTTAATTCTATGAAGAGACATCTAAAGACATACAGGTAAAAATTGAATACTTTAATTGTTTTTATGTGGAGTATGAAACAGTTCCAATTCAATTCAATATTTTACTTCACTCCAAACTTCGTGGTTTTTCACTTGTAAAAATATCACAGTTTACTGTACGTTAAACGAAACTAAACTCGACGTTATTTGGGTCAATAGATAAAGCTTTTCTTCGTGCTTATTGAATGCAAAGCAGTGAATAAAATTAACATTTCTCTCTTTCAAAATATTGTTCAATAGTTTGAAATTAGTAATTGTATGAACTTTATCTATATCAGTAGGTTTCAAATATTGCGTGTTTTTTTTATAAAACATTGAGCGGCTATAGTAACTATATCGCGTGATAGTTTGGAACCAATTATGTGATTATATATATATATATATATAATTTCATCCGTGCTGGTTTAATATCTGGACGCTCCTTACAGAAACTTCACAGATTTTAGTTGTTAAATGAGATTTATAATAACTTCGACCGATACCTTGAATCGTATAAGTTTGTTTTCAGAAAGGAAAATGATAACATTTACAAAGTAACTATCATTGACGAGTTTCAATTTGAATACGTATGACTTTTCATAATAATATAAAGCCTGCGAACAAATACTGTGAAGTCACGTGCACGACAGATAGCGCGTGGTACGCGTAAATCAGTTTAAAATTACTAAATACGGAATTAGGTTTTAGATTTCGAAAATCATATCTATATTACTTTTGTATCCGTGGTTAACATACAATTTTCAGAAATAAGCTGACAGATTGAATAACAGGAATTCACTAGTTTACATTCTGTACAAAACTTGGATATTAAATGATACCAATTCTCATCAGCTCAGCTTTGTCGTTAATAAGTTTCTATTCCCTCCTACGTACTTGGAGTAAAAGAACGAGTAGACAAGGGCGTAAAATATATCTGGTTCTTAAGTGTTTGTTTTGTTTTTACCTTGGGTTCTTTCTGGAACCAAACACAATATTGTAGATCTTCAAACTCGGGTAAGTCTATCTGATGCTCGAGTGTATAAAAGTAGCACTTAAATAAACATATAACTTAACGGAATTTTCAAAAAAACATTAGTGTTATTTAATTGAACAGAGTATCGTTTCATTTTGTAGGTATAATATATAAACTCGGTTTTTACCGTCGCGGTCCACTTTTAAAATGCAAACGAACTTCTTGAAGTCCGAGAGCCACATATGGAGGTTGAGAACCACGGTTTTACAACGTTACACTGCATTAAGATTTTATACAGTTATAATTCTATAGGTTTTGTCCCCCAGTGGCACAGCGGTATGTCTGTGGACTTAGAACGCTAGAAACCGGGTTTCGATACCCGTTGTGGGCATAGCACAGATAGCCCATTGTGTAGCTTTTGCTTAACTACAAACAAACAAACACCATAGGTTTTGGTACTAAACACATTAAACTGACAATAGGTAGTAAAAGAACTCCAGATAAACTAGTGATATGGAAAGTATAAAGATAAGTGTGTAATAAAAACTACACTCGAGGAAAAGTGGTATAAATCTAATTACAGAAAATATAATAAAAAAGATACAGTTTGTAATTTGTACTTAGAGCAAAGCTACTAAGGCCAGCTCCCTCTGTCCCTAATTTTGAACTACTGACCAGAGAGAATGTAGCAAGTTAGTTACACCCTACCACCTACCGTCCACACAGAATTGACTGTCACTCTTATAACCCACGTTAATTGCGGGAAATGTTCTACGGTATTGCTCGAGCTCTAAAATGTCTCACCAACTCCGAAATCCTGAGTTTTACCTCAGAACTAGCCTGCAACCATATCTAACCTGAGATTGATTAATATGATTATCCATCCAAAATATAAAAAAAAGCCGGAATTCTACTTTATCACAGTAGGTGATATCTCATAAATATAGCAAGATAAAGCAACGTGGCATTACTTACATTACAATCCATTTTTAAGTCTGGAAAATATTAACAAGTATACATATATTCTGCAAAATAAGCAAACTATGTAAACAGAAAAGACTATATTAGTCTTGTTTCTTATTTTCCTTTTTTTTAAAAAAAATTGGCAACAAAACTACCGTTTTGTTTAATATCATGAAAATAAATTTATAAACATGTAACTTCTCGTGAATCTAATATATATATAACATAACTTCGGTCCTATGTAAACTGTAAATTATTCCGATCTACAAAATACATAGCAGAAACCACGTTTTCTGATAGCAAAGTTACGTTCTTATAGTTGTCTGTTCTTCCGAAATTAGCATGTTCATATAAGAACTTTTCATGAAGATTTTAGATTTAATAAGCCAGTTCTGCTATGAAAATTTCCATATATAGCTTAGGCATGCTAAGCTACCACTGGTATCATGAATCTTAAAATATTAGTATGATAACACTTATATGACATCGTTTAAAGAAGAGATAAGTCTTACTAGTTTCATGCTGATATGTCTTTGTTTAAAGAACTAAGTCTTGTTAGTTTCATACTGGTATGGCATTGTTTACAGAAGAGCTATACCCTGCAAGAGTAATAAGTAAACATATTTTATGCATAGTGAGCAAGCTATGTAAACAGAAAAGACTACGGTGGTTTTGTGTATTATTTTCATGCTGTTCTGACATTGTTTAAAAAGAGCTAAGTCTTGATAATTTTAAGCTAGTATAACGGCGTTTAAGGAAGAGATGTTGGTATGAGAGCGTTTAAAGAAATATTAGGCCAGTGCAATAATTTTCAAAGAATAACAAAGTCTTTCTACATTGTATTTGGTTATTGAATTATTATGTATTTTCAATCTCGCTTTAAATACATGCAAGTGATCTTAAAGTATAATAATTAACAATAATATTACATTATGTTCAATACATCACTTTGATGGTTATTAGAATTGTTGATTATTGTTGATGGTTCATTAGAATAACTAGGATACAAAATGTTGCAATTGGTTGAAATCTGAGTAAATCCTACATTGGTTTTTGATTTTATATATATATATGGTGCGTCACATATTTTATTAACCTAAACAAATGCTGTTTTATGTTTTGAATTTCCTCAGTTGTGAGGAATGTGAAATATAGCTACCTTTTTTTTCTCTTTAATTCTTAGATATTTCCATTAACAGCTGCTCCTTCTGCCACAACAACCTCTCTGTCAGTTTTGTGGCACATTTGATGAATTCTTTACCAAAAGGCGTAATTCCTATCCTTCTGCTTGACGAGGGATGCAGTAAGTACTGATGTTTGATTGGTGTATTTAATCGACTGTAACTACTGATTTAGGCAGACAGAGCATAATCTTAAATTGTAAATCCGTGGAGTATTTATGTTTCCTATCCTTCTGCTTGACGATGGATGCAGTAAGTACTGATGTTTGATTGGTGTATTTAATCAACTGTAACTACTGATTCAGGCAGACAGAGCATAATCTTAAATTGTAAATCCGTGGAGTATTTAGGTTATATCAGTTCATCTAGATTGTTAAGCCTATTCAGCTTTATACCATTTGTATGTAACTGAAAACAAAAGTACAAACTTTGTTTTTACTGTTAGAAAACATACTCTAGATAAAAAGAAAAATCATAAGGTAAGGTTATTAAACTTATTATGCGAATTATCTTTTTTTAATTAAAGCCTAGTAAGTCAGCACTGTAATTATACTTGTACAAAAATGTAAATATATAGGAATCACAAATACAGTTTTTTGACATTATATTACAAGGTAAATTCTTTTAACTCAGTATAGTGGTTTCTAAATCAATACGATAAACGTACGACGAATCAATAAGTCAATATGCTATGATCAACACTATTTTATGATGCTTAACACTATAAATATACGACGATATAGTGTGCTGCTGTTTTATGATATATATATATATGTAATATAGTCTAGTGTTGCATCTCGGTTCCCAATTTTGGGGTTATAAGCAAAGACATTACTTTGAAAAAATTTCTGGGATATTTCATAATAGCACATTTTACATGTAAAATATGCTATTCATTTTTATCACCTCCAAGCTCAAATATATTTACTATAATCGGGTGCATTATCTACTGTGATATTCTAATGATAAATCCTTTTATTTTAATTTGATCACAACGAAGTACGCTTTCTTTCAGCCGATTAGCCATTCATTTGTCTACTTGCTGAAAATAAATTATTCATATTTGTTCAAGTTCCCACCTTGTCTTTTATTCCAACTGTACCAAATCACTGTACCTGCTCTACATAATACGTTCCTGAATCTTCTTATACTACAAAGATCAGGTAACCGTGTGCTATGTTAAACTATTTAAAAACACAGATAGTAAATAAAGCTAATCTATGTTAGACCAAAGATCAGCAGGTAAAACAAGATTTCGACAGCGAGTTCAACTCTTGAAGATCAGAGATCATCAAATCTGTGTTCCAGATAATCTGCCGAGATTTAGTACTCTGTCGCATAAAATCATGATCAACGAAAAACAGGAAACACCACGTTTTCTACAATAATACTAAAACAGTCTACAAGCCTAAAGTTATACTCGTTACATTTTCTGAATAATTAACACTGAACTAAATATCGTTTCTATTTCTAGTAGCAGCATCACGACCACCCTCTGTTGTTTTTCGTGTACTTCCATCAAAGGAACTAGAGAAAACTGATGATAAGTTTTGATTAGTGATATTTCTAGAGTTGTGCATAATATCTTTATAGGCAAGTGTGAATTAATGGCAAATCTCTTATAATAATAGTCAATATCCCCGAATTCGCAGCCCCCAGTGGCACAGCGGTATGTCTGCGGACTCACAACGCTAGAATTCGGGTTTCGATACCCGTGGTGGGCAGAGCACAGATAGCCCATTGTGTAGCTTTGTGTTTAATTACAAACAAACCGAATTCGAAAACCAACGTCACCTCATGCTCCTTACCATGATTTCTGAAACTCTTTTATAATTCAATAGTATAATAATTATCGTAAAATTACATTTCAGTGCTATATTTGTTATTTATATATAGGTACAAATAAGTTCGTGCCTGTGCTCAGTATCTCCTTTAAAACAGCTCTTTCCGACGAAATATATTCATACACTCAGACCATAGAAATGCCTTCAAAATAATATAAAAAGAAAAAAAAAAGGATCAACTTCGAATACCGGGACAATTCCCTCCAAAAAATAGCTGCAAGAAGTTGTACCCTATTCGTGGGTCCACGAGCATAAAGGTAAGAAATAAAAGTCGTCTACGTGCTTGGGCAGCAGTGCACAACGTAATCCAGAGGTATTTCCATCTGAAAAAGCCGTACGAGTTTCGTGTATCTAAATTGTTTTCACAACTTATCTATTCATCCATACCTCAATCAGCTTGGAGAATGAAACAGGTATTCGTGCTATTCCATACGAAGTCGCCAAAAACAGTGCATTTGGATTACTGTGCGAATAGACTGTTGAAATGGGTGCTGGGAAACCGTCGTTCTTGCATGCAAGATGGATTGAAGAATGCACGGAGGGAAGAATAGTGTGATTTCAACATGACATTCTTAAGATGGAGCTTTTTGCGATGGAAACTACGTTGCATGAATATCGTCAAGGTGCAAGGTCGTCATATAGAGCAGTGGTTCTCAACTTGGGCCATATGGCCACCCAGGGGGGCCACGCCATGTTTCTATGGGGTCACACGTAAATGACGGAAAATTAGGGGGCCGCAGTAAATTCTGAGTGGGCCACCGAAACTTCATTGCCCGAATAAAATATTTCAACAGCCCAAGCTAGATTCAAACGTGACAAATATTATTTCTGGCTAAGTAATGAAATAGGTAATAAGTTTTCACAGCTCTGGGAGAAGGCAAAGTTGTATTTTATCGCTTTTCCCACATCTTATCTGGTTGAATCTGGTTTTAATCGGGTGACTTATTTGCTATCAAAAATACGTAACCGCCTTGATGTTGTGAAAAGAGGTGATCTTCGCTTATCATTGACCACACTGCAACCGGACATTCAAAAACTTTCAAGTGTTCATCAGGCCCAAGGATCATACTGAATAAAATGTCAATGATTAACAGAATATTTTTTACTTGCATAAGTAAACAGTATGTTATAAACAAAATATTTAAAAACAATACAATATTGTAAGAATAATATTATAAATCAACAGTAACTTTTCCTAAGTAACAGCGTCTACGAAGGGTGGGGCCACAGAGATAAATCAAACTCAAAAGGGAGTCACGAGCAAAAAAAGGTTGAGAAACACTGATATAGAGCATAATCAGACTTGGCGACATGAATTGCAACGGGGGTGGTGAAGCTCAAACATCGTTTTAATACAATGTACTCAATCCTTGGATATACTGAAATTAAATAACACCATTTAAAATGTAGAAAAGAGTGAAGAAATTGCCAGATCAAGGATTAATTTATATATATATATATATTTAGATAATGTATTAAGAAATTTAAAAATAAACTGCTCCAGCTTTAAAGGATAAACAATTGCATGATGATCTGGATTAAGAACTCAAATGTAATAGATATGTATGTGTATAAGTGTGTGTTTGTATGTGTATATGACTGCGTTAGTTGTTGAGATATATAAAAGTAATTCAAATTAAGGGTTAGGATATATGAAAATACAACATCAAGTATTAAAAGTAATAAAAAATTCCTATATTCAGTATTCAAAAATAAGAAATTATCAAAAAATCAAATATAATACAATATAAAATTATATTTCAGAGAACAGAAAAAAAGGAAAATCGTTACATGTAGCGTTAAAAAGTAAGAAAACATTTAAAATATCAAACTAGTAGTTCAACTGTTTAATTGACTGAATGCTAAACATGTTGAAAAAGTCAGTAATCTAGTGTAACAAAATTCAAGAATCAGTACATCAAGAAAAGAGCTATTAGAATAAAAAAAATATCTTAAATGTGATAATTTCTATATCAAGTTTTAATATATGTGACAATCTTTAGGACGTTGGGAAATAACAAATGTTGAAACGTGATAAAAAATTCCAATGTCGGAAGATCTCCAAATCCTAAAATTAAGTGTTACAAAACAGACACTTATCACTGCATAAACTGTTGTGGGATGAGAAATAACCAGATTAATTGATGAACATTAATGAAATATTGAGGAAAATATAAAAAGAGAAAACATGTATCTTATCAATTGTTGAATTACAAAAAGAGTATATACAAGAATCCAGCATTTAAAAATGTACAAAACACTGTATTGAGTTTACAAATTGGAAAAAATATAGTCAAGTATTTTAGTATTGAATATATAGAACCAAATGGTAACAAAAGAAGAAAAATCATTGCAAAATACCATTATTATCAGAACAAGTATTGAGAAATAAGATAATTATCATAACAAGAATTAGACGAAAGATAATTATCATAACAAGAATTAGAAAAACGATAATTATCATAACAAGAATTAGAAAAAATATAATTATCATAACAAGAATTAGACAAAAGATAATTATCATAACAAGTATTGAGAAATAAGATAATTATCATAACAAGAATTAGAAAAAGATAATTATCATAACAAGAATTAGACAAAAGATAATTATCATAACAAGAATTAGACAAAAGATAATTATCAAAAAAAGAATTAGAAAAATGAAATAAGACTACCAACCAAATTGTTGAAAGGTATAAAATATAAAATCGACAGATAAAATACTGAAAAGTAAAATATCTCTAGGTTGCAGTGAAAAACAGAAAACCGATTTTTAGAAGATGAAAACCAACAGATTATGTGCTGATGAAAACATGTTTCCTGATAATGTATTAAACAAAAATAAAAATAGTATGATCAAGTAACGAAATATAAAATCGTGACCAAATTAAGTAATGAAAAGGCAGATCGAATTTGGAGTAAAATATAGTGAAATAAATTTGTCAAAAAGGGCAAAATGTTCTGGTTAATTGCTTGCCGATAAGAAAATACCTAAAGGATGAAGTTACATAAATATAAAAAATATTCTAGAAGAAATTGAGAAATAGAATGACAAGATTAAATATCTCATTCAATACATTTTACAAAAACAATCATTCACAAAAAGATAAGAAATACACTAGGTTAAATATCAAGCTATTCAGAATAAACGTGAGAAAATAAGAGCTTTCCAGATCAACTGTTAAATACTGGAAATATTCAATTAAGTGCTTAACGTTTCAAGAATCAAAACAATAAAAAAGTGTTGTAAGATAAAAAAATCCCCTAATTAATAATAAAAGAAAAATAACAATATATATATATATACTGGATGGTCAAAAGTATGAAAATTAGAAGATTAAATTCTGAAAGATAAAAACCTATCTTCAAGATTGAATGCTACGAAAGAGTGAATAATACAACATGTATATCAGGTTGGAAAAGTATGAAAATTAAAAGATTAAATTCTGAAAGATAAAAACCTATCTTCAAGATCGAATGCTACGAAAGAGTAAATAATACAACATGTATATCAGGTTGGAAAAGTATGAACATTAAAGGACCAGATGCTGTAAAGATATAATCTAGCTTCAAACGACTCACAAAGCTCTTTAGAACTAAAATTGTACTAAATTTTCACACTTAACTTAGTTGCTTTGTAATATATATATAAACATTGTTTCATCCATCCGTTTACCATTTTTCTTAATAACTAAATAAACTAATGATTATGTTATTATATTATAATTTTAGTAATAATCATCTTTGTGGTACAATTTTCGGATTTCGATGAAGTAGGAATAAGTTATTCCGAAACGTTCGAACCTTGTAAATATAATGTTTTATGTATTATCAACTGTCTTCATCTTCATTATTAAACTTAGGAAGGGCAATACTTAAAACCTAGGGATCTCCGACCTGACCGTTTACCTTATATGTTACATAAGTGCACTAGCACTGAATATATGGTGTCAACATTTCCATTACTTTACATAAATTGTTATGTTTAGTCGTAATAAGCAGACGCCATATAACTCACTGGATTTGCTAATATTCTATATCAAAACATGGTAAATCCAGGAGTCACTTTATGTGGCATGATTTGGTCAAGGAGGTTATTACATGGGGGACTATAATGCTGTCACATGAATCAAAGATGTCTCCAGATCCTTTTTATTCAGTTTTGTGATTGGTCACTACAGAAAGAATGTGGATCGTAAATTGTAGGAGCAGTTTTCATTCTGAATGAGTCCAAGCTTTCTTCAAACTCTACAATTTGTTTCGTTTTTATATTTTACCCACTGTTCACCGTGCGTGTTTATCTTTAATCTGATTTCAGCCCTAAAATCATTCTGGTCTCTTTAAATACAGTTTTTTTTGCCGTACCTTTATCAAATACAATACAGCTTATTATTCTGTTGAATTTTTGACAGTCCTTTCCGGCTAAATGATCAGCCAATGTGTAATTCATTCTTCTACCCACTTCTTAATGAAGGGTTCAGCTTCGTTTATCTTACTGAGTCCTGTTTCTTTTCTTCTGTCTGTGACAAATCCTTGTTTCCAAATGATAGATCCACGAGCCTTTTGTTGGTACGGTGACTAGGTCATTGCGCGCTTCGTACATCCTGAATTTTGGTAAGCAGCCGATATATTTTAAATTTCAAATATTTTGAAGGGTTATCAGACATTTTGTTCGTTCAACAAGTTTATGTTTCATATATCAATTGTTTATTCAGCTGAGCAAGTTTCAAGTTTAATAGTGGAGGAGTTACACAGGACGATAACAGGAACAGTTTTGCAGTCCATCTCTTTCCGATCTTCTCACAAGATAGATTCTGCAGTTACTAGACTACAAGAGGTTATCTTGACGATGTCCGAACGAACACAGAAAATATACATCTTCTGTGTTTGTCTCGTTCATCCCGAGCTCGTGCCACTAGTAAGTTGTTTTCACTTTCCTTGTATATTTTGTTAATCTGTTCTTAAGTACAGTTTTAGCCAGAAAGATAACGATCCAAATGAATATCACATATCATCGTTTTTAGTTCCTACCTGACGTCACCTAGAGGTTTTTTTAAATCTATAATACCAAAGAAGCTGAAGAATCTCATTATAAAATTTAAAGATAGAAAGTTACTAAAGTTATATCTAGCTGTGGATCATAACCATATCTTTAAAACAAAATCTAGTTCCCAGGCGGATAAGTGCTTATAACGCTAAAATTCAGGGTTCGATCCCCAAGTTGGACATAACAATGATAGCATATTTTGTAGTTTTCCACTAAACATCCATTCATTCTAAACAAAGTATGTAAAGCTGTAAGGTTAAGCTTTATCTTAAGGGTTATTATACCAGTGCAACCATATCACAACATAGGAGTACTTGATTTAATAGACATGACGACTTTTTAAAGCACATTTCAGAACGGTTTTATTCGAATGATGTGATAGCAAGCAAAGCACAGCATAATCCCTTTTAGTGTACTAGTACCTGAGACGAAGTTCAGGCTCACATATGTTTAAATAGTATAATAATAGTTAAGGTGTAGTTCATGCTTTTCACCCGGTATATTATTACCTATCAATTTTGAAATACTAATATTTTGTTGTTTTTTTCTCATTGCTTATGTCGGGTAAATAAAACTTGTCTTAACTGTTTTTGTTTTTTTTTAAACGTGAAAACAGACAGACATTTTTTTTTTTACTATTGATACCACCTGCAGGCTTTAGAGTCGAATAATGAATAATAGGCTAACTTTGATACCTTGATAATATTTTATATATCTTAACTTGTGTTACTGAACTTTCTTATTTATCAACACGGCAGAAACATCGTTAACAGCGAACGTATCTTACTGTTGATTCAATGCATCCTAATCCTTACAGATTTCCGTTTTCTGGCATGTTCATATTACTTATCTTTCAAGTCCTTTCTGTTTATTATACAGGATTGTACTCATTACTTTATATGTTGAATTTTAACAGTTTTCTTCTATATACTGAACTTACTTTTAACCAAACTTTTTAAAAGTTTAAGTTACAAATATCCAGCATGGACATTAGCGTTTCATTAATATGGTACAAGATTACTAGCTTTTGTTTGTTTGTTGTTAAGCCCAAAGCTACACAATGTGCTATCTGTGCAGTTCTCACCAAGATTATCGAAACTCTGCTTTTAGCATTATAAGCATTCAGATATACCCCTGAGTCACTGGGCGGGGTCGCAAGACTACTAGCATTGAAAAATAACAGCTTTAGAAATGTGTATGAAATATTAATGTATAGTACTAATAAAATATCCCTTAGCGTTGATTATATAACCATGTAAAAAATGTTCAGTAGAGGGCGCGACATAAGATAATTACCTGAAAAATCTGATGTCTGTACATTATCAACCGACAAAACTTATTGTAAAAAGAAAAGGTTTTGAATAACATGTAACGCTATGGATAACAACGGTAAGTGTTATTGTGTTGAATGATAAAAAAACAACAACAATAAACACGAATAATACTCGAGTACTTATGGTGAATATACATCATTATCAGAGTGAGTAAAAAACAACAACAATAAACACGAATAATACTCAGGTATTTATGGTAAATATACATCATTAACAGTGTGAGTAAAAAACAACAACAATAAACACGAATAATACTCAGGTATTTATGGTAAATATACATCATTAACAGTGTGAGTAAAAAATAACAACAATAAACACGAATAATACTCAATTACTTATGGTAAATATACATCATTAACAGTGTGAGTAAAAAACAACAACAATAAACACGAATAATACTCAGGTACTTATGGTGAATATACATCATTAACAGTGTGAGCAAAAAAACAACAACAATAAACACGAATGATACTCAGGTACTTATGGTAAATATACATCATTAACAGTGTGAGTAAAAAACAACAACAATAAACACGAATAATACTCAGGTACTTATGGTAAATATACATCATTAATAGCGTGAGTATACCAGACTGAAGATTCAATACATGCTAATCTTGTGTATTGATTTCTGGCATTTTATACATCTCGTTAGTTTTTATAGTGTTGGTTTCACCAGCTTGTAAGTATATTTTCAGTTCTATTTAATTGACTTCTTTCAGTACGGACCATACCGTTGATGATTCAAAGTATGAAATCATTATTACTATTTTTCAGAAATCGTACAATCGAAAATTAAGTCAAGAACATTTTGATAAAATTAAAAATATTTTATAACATTTTTAACTATTCGAAAACATTTTTCTATTTAATTATTGGAAAGTAAACATCTACCTTTAACTTCAGTGCTAAGAAAGGCAAGTTTGAAAAACAATCAATTAGGGTAAGCAGTGAAAATCAAAAATCCTTTAGACTAAGCGTTACAACCTAACAAATTAAGTGTTGAAAATACTTTGAAATCAACGGCTGTTATTATAAATTATTGAAAATAGAGCTCTCGAATGGGGTGAGGATTTGTTTGGTGGACATTCCACTGAATATTGTGTGTACGATCTTGAAGATATTAGAATACCATCTCACCTACAGTATTGAGTGTATATATATATTTTAAGTTAGTAAAATGTATTAAGTCTAGTAACTAATTATTTACTGATTACGCAGTGTAGGTCAATGTAAGAAGCAGTGTAAAATATTCAGATCAATTTTAGATCAGATTTTCTATAGATCCTTCATTTTATGCAGATATCGACTTCTAAGACCTTTATTAGCACAAAACAATAAGTGAAAGTTAAAAACTGCAACTGACAAGTGTGTATTGGAGCAGCGTTGTTGGAATTCCAGTTTATTTTGTTATCCCCCCCCCCCTATCTGAACTATTACGATTTAGCCATTGTGATTCACATAAACATGAAAGTGTTAATTTTTCTTGGAGGGGGGATAGTTATACTAGGTAACTTACACAGAAAGAAGTATCTCCAATGAGATGGCCTCCCCAGTGGCACAGCGGTATGTCTGCGGACTTACAACGCTAGAATCCGGGTTTCGATACCCGTGGTGGGCAAAGCCCAGATAGCCCATTGTGTAGCTTTGTGCTTAATTACAAACAAACAAACCAATCAGATGAGACTTGGTGGTGGTGGATTTTAAGGTCAATATTATCAGTCTTCTTGAATTATGTGTCGTTAATGTGGATATTCTTTTTCAAGTTACAAGATTATTTGTAAGTAACGAAAGAGGGCCCATACTTTATTATGAAGCTTGATAAGATATTATTATAGATATCCAGTGGTGATGAGATGGATGTTTACATATCTTTTCCAGATTGACAAAATAATATTCCAGTTTCCGTGGGTGAGGTGGGTATTGCTAACATTAGGACAGAATCATTCTTCAATACCCGATCCTGCGTTGTTCCGGAGATATCCAGTGTCAGCCTGCAAAATCGCTATGACGTATGAGGAGCCTTTAGCTAATAAATTTTGTACAAGTGTAAGTAACTGAATCTTCTAGTAGATGCCACTACCATCATCACCTAGCATTAAAAGTTCTATTCGGATGGGTTTAATAAAAAAAACATGCATGTTTACCAACTAATTAAATGATTAATCCTTGATAAATAATTCACTTTCTAAACCATTATTTAAAAATATATTCAATTTTTTTCAAAGATTTTGCCCTTTTCACATTATATTTATACCCAAATATACGCCCCTCCTTATAGGCTCAGCGGTAAGTCTGTTGGCTTATAACGCTGACCCGGCATGGCCAGGTGGTTAGGGCGCTCGACTCGCAATCTGAGGGTCGCGGGTTCGAATCCCCGTCACACCAAACATGGTCGCCCTTTCAGCCGTGGGGGCGTTATAATGTGACGGTCAATCCCACTATTCGTTGGTAAAAGAGTAGCCCAAGAGTTGGCGGTGGGTGGTGATGACTAGCTGCTTTCCCTCTAGCATTACACTGCTAAATTAGGGACCTGGTTTCGATACTCGTGGTGGGCACAGCACAGATAGCCCAGTATGTAACCTTGTATTTAACAAAAAAAACCTAAGTACATTAGTAATATTTTCAAGAATATTTGCCAATTAGCAGTTTCTTTCGAAAACTGAAAACTTTTTTAAAAGTAACAAAAACGTTTTATTGATACATTACTTTTTTTGTAAGTACCTCGATAACTGAAATTAACTCATATTCTACGAAACACTGTTAATGAAATGAATAAACACCAAGTAAAATAATTTTAAAATATATTAGAACTGCTTAAAAGTTACCTTAACTAATATGTGAATTTAAGTACATTTTTCCTTTTTTACATGTACTTGAAATATTTAATATGACATGTAATATATTATTGTTTGTTAAATAAGATCTTGTCAATTATGAATAACCAATTCTGCAGTACAAATATCAGTTTGAGCCAGGTGTGGCTTAGTGGTTAACGATCGGGCTATGCATTGAGTCTAAGGTCCTTTTGTATAACGCATCCCTCATTTTCAACTGTGGGCGTATCATAAAAGTAACAGTCAATTTCATTATTCAGTTTAAAGAGTCAAATAAAACCTTGCTTGCTGTCTGCCTTCCTTCTGACCAGTAGCTCAAAATTTGGAACGGCTAAACCTGAACTATAGGAATCTCTGACCTGGTCATATAGCAACTGTGCGCATAAGGTGCCGTTCAGGTAAAAAACGTACCCAGTGGCTCAGCAATATGTTTGAGGGCTTATATAATGTTAAAAAATCGGGGTTTATTACCCGAGATGCAACGCCAGATTAAAGAATTTTGGAGTCTTGTGCATTATAGAAAATTTACCTTTCCTTCTTTTAGGACAGAGCATATGGTATATAGAACCTGTAAATGTCAGAACGACTCCTGATATTGTCATTATTATTTATAAAAGACAGATCTGTTTGTTGTAGTTAAGCACGAAGCTACACAATGGGCTATTTGTGCTCTGCCTACCGCTGGTATCGAAACCCTGTTTCTAGCGTTGTAAGTCTGCAGACATACTGCTGTGCCGCTGTTGGGCAGATAGGTTTATATCAGCAAAAACAAAATACCACTGACAGTGACAAAGGTTTTGTGTTATTTCTCTAATAATGTAATGAAAAATAGATAAGTTGAGAAAGCAATGTGGTTATTCTAAAAACACAAATAAGTGAGAGACGTTTTGTGTATTGTTATATTAGGCCTGTTGTATTATAAGACCTATTTACGGATTGTCCAGTGTTTGAGGTTCTTCCTCTGAGCTGGGGGGAACTTGTGCACATTGATTAATCTGCGCCTGCCGATGTGGGCACAGTGCAAATAACCCACTGCTCTTAAAGACAACCTTTCTGCAGTTTACATGTTGTCTTTAAGAACAATGTGATCAATTCTCAGATATAACAGGGTTTTCAATAGTACCGGCGGTACCAGGTTGCCATTACCACTACCGGTAAAGATACTCGAGCATCTCAAGTCATGTGACTTGGGCAGTTAGAAATTCAAATATTCTTCCCAGTGTGTTCTCGTGGGAAAATCTTTTTTTCACATCAAACCAAATTGTAAATTATCTGTAAGGCCACGTGGTATGATGACTATGCCAATGAATCAGTTGAAATCTAGGCTTTCTATTGGTTATAAATTTAATGGGAGCCGGCTTCAGAAAAATCTTTTGGCAAATGTAAATTAGAACATGTCAAAGGTTGGCATGGAAAGTGGTTTCTGAATTTTCATGAATGTTCTTTAGCCACATAAGATTGAAGAATATAAAAATATAGCTTCAGAATATTGGTGACGAAATTATGGAGAATGTCTTACGTTACATTTCGTAGTTTTATCGGGAATAAATATCTAAATTCTCACACTAGGTGATTTTGAGATTGTTTTAAAATATTTTATTGTAAAATTAAGAAATTAAAACTTATATAATATTAAAATCTGGTTTATTATCTATGGTTTCATGACAAGTTTGTTCGTATACCATGATAATTAAGTAGATTAATTAAATTTTGAGTGTAACTCACTAAAATGTCGTGACATGCGCAAATGGACCTGCACGCATGCTAAGGGTTAATCACGCACGCACCTATCTAGCTCGCAATCAGTCATATAGGCCCATTAACGTTCTCTTCCAGAGCGTGGGAGTCACCAGTTTCGCACATTTCATGCTATTGTCGATTTCGCTTATCGACTAAAGTATGAATTCAAAACTACCGCATCAAACATTTATAACTCTGTGAAAAGCGAAGCTGAAATACCAGAGAAAGCGTTAGGTCAAAACTTCGAAAATGGGAGAAATTATAACAGATAAAATTCTCAACATATGATATGCTATAAACTAGAATAAGTTTTGAGGTTACTTCCTTGTTTATTCAAAGTGGTCATTACTATTCTATAATTACATATTGTTATTAAAACTGATTTGGTC
>NW_013665643.1:329786-336318 GCF_000517525.1 Limulus polyphemus | reverse complement strand
ATAGAAATTATTCATAATATACATCATTATTCTAACCATCATCGATTGTTTCATGATTACCTAGCCTGTAAACCACCATTTCCCTATAGAAATTATTCATAATATACATCATTATTCTAACCATCATCGATTGTTTCATGATTACCTAGCCTGTAAACCACCATTTCCCTATAGAATTTTTTCATAACATACATCATTATTCTAACCATCATCGATTGTTTCATGATTACCTAGCCTGTAAACCACCATTTCCCTATAGAAATTATTTATAACATACATCATTATTCTAACTATTATCGATTGTTTCATGATTACCTAGCCTACAAACCACCATTTTCCTATAGAAATTATTCATAACATACATCATTATTCTAACCATCATCGAGTGTTTCATGATTACCTAGCCCATAAACCACCATTTTCCTATAGAAATTATTCATAATATACATCATTATTCTAACTATCATCGATTGTTTCATGATTACCTAGCCTATAAACCACCATTTCCCTATAGAAATTATTCATAACATATATCATTATTCTAACCATCATCGATTGTTTCATGATTACCTAGCCTATAAACCACCATTTCCTTATAGAAATTTAGTATTGCGAAATTAGCTCACAATGCTGGAGATATTTTTTGGTTATAGCATTCAACGATTAAAATTAATAATAAATAAACAAGTAGAAACTGCCGTATACACTGATTTTCCACTGTATTAGGGACCTCACTTGACCTAAGCCTAGATCACCTTTCGCAATAATAATAGCTTGGACTCTACGTAATAAAGAGACCACAAAATGACGTAAGTTGAGTTGAGGATCATGGTTTGTAATCGATTCACGCATGTTGGCTGAAGATTGCAGTAGTAAATGCAACGTCCAAGTTCATTAATCTCTTCACTTCCTGGATATCATTATACTCTTCGGCCCAATATTGGACATTATGACTATTCTTAGAAACAAAAGAGTTGCCTAAGAGCCTAGTGCTGTTACTAGCTGCTTTTCCTCGGTTTATCAGTTTGAAATTACGGACGGCTGTTCGCAGACAGTCCTCTGTTTAATTCCGCGCGATATTTTGAAACAAACTTTCTTTGGTTAGTAAAATACGTCTTGGACTGTTATCTTTAAAACAATATGTTAGCAGATAACCAAAAACAGAGATATTCAAGGAAAGCTTCACGTTGGCTGGCTGTAAATTCAGACCAAGGCTTAGACCAAACACTCAGCGAGTTCTTTCTTCAGACTACTGAAACGCCAAACTTGATAGCCAATCACTATAGAATATTCTACATAGCTTTACCATGTGTCATCCCAACAGGATACCCTATCTTTCAGAAAGATAAAAAACATTCAACCATATGCAGTGAAGAGACTAACGAACAGAAGAAGCCGATATTAATTATCAGGCGACCCCTATCGTAAATTTACAACCACTCGTTATATGTTCCACTATTATTTTTATAGCCCCCCCCCCGGTGGCACAGCGGTATGTCTGCGGACTTACAACGCTAGAAACCGGGTTTTGATACCCGTGGTGGGCAGAGCACGCACAGATGGACCATTGTGTAGCTTTGTGCTTAATTAGAAACGAACAAACAAACAAATTATTAGAATAAAACGTCATTAATCTATACAAACGAATCCCTGGTATATCCACTACTACGGTGTTCTTACTTTACTTTTATGTGTGGTTTCTGTTATTACAAATACTGTTTCTCATCCACGTTATATATATATTACAAAATGCAGAAGTTCAATACAGATTCACTTCAAAGGTGAAAGATTCTTCCACCCAGACACTGATCTGTCGCCCACCATTACACTTACGTCCAAAAGTTCAAAGGAGTTTATGTGTGTTAATTCAATTTACTGTAAATAATTGATTTATCTCAAGAAAAAATGGCGTTTATTCTGTAAGAGTATCAAATTAGATTTTGCTTTAGGCTATCACTATAAAAAATGTAAAATGCAGCAGGAGAAGCGGCCGGCGTAAACGGGAGACAGACGAACACTCGGACAGACACCACGGTTCGCAGTATAAATAAGATTTAGGAGCACAGACCAATTCCAGCTACACCTCCTGAGAATATTTATAGATTACCAAAGCATTAAAATGTATATTCATCTTGTAACTGGTCCAACACGCCGCTACAACCAGGATTTAACAACAACAATGTATTAAACTGTAACAACGCTTGGAATAAAATTTATCACTTACCAAGAACACAGTTAATAAACACGTGTCTGGCCAGGACTTGACACTAATGTTAATGAACAATAAATGTTAATTTTCTCAGAAATGATGGATTTTACTTCATTAGATATGTGTGTGGCTGTCTGAAGCATATAGGAGTCGGAACAAGACTCCATATCCATTAGGCCTGTGAGATAACGAATTATTTTTGTTGTTGTTGTTGTTATGATTTTGTTTGTCGCTAATTTATTTTCCTTCTATCGTTTAGTTTATCTATAAATTTTTAGTTACATACTAGCTGATCACGTTTGTTTTGAGTAAATATGAATGTATTATGAAACTGACACTAACTTTTCTAGCAGTGACGTGCAAATATTATTAATATAGAAAAATACTATGAAAATTTATGAGCACATGAGATGTACTCCCTTGACCTAACGGAGTGAATAAATACCCTGCCATAAGCTTCATAAACTGAGTCACGAGAAAGTTAGTGAATTATTGCTGTTGGTCACTCGATATTTTTATTAACATACAAAAGTGATTTTGGAATTTTTTTTTGGGGGAGAGGGTAGTTTTTCTTCTTCTGTTTCTTTTTCTTGATTCCATTATTTGAAATAATTAATATTGATATTTATGAATTTCTTAATTTGAATGTGTCGATCATACACGGTAAGTTGTGAGAAATTTTAATAACTGTCTGATCTGTGTGACACTATTTCTTAATTTGAATGTGTCGATCATACACGGTAAGTTGTGAGAAATTTTAATAACTGTCTGATCTGTGTGACACAACGTTTCCTTTTACTCCACATGTTTTTCTTTTTCATTTAATTCTGAGTATTGTCCAAAGAAAGAGATCGTCAAAATCACATACAATTTTATACAATGTTTTTATGGACTTAAAGAGCTTACGTTTTATTATTTTTATTATTTCGAGACGCTTCATCAGGTTAACCTAATATCATCGGGTGATTTACATGACAAGTTTAGAACAGAAATTTTCAGAAGATTTCATCTTTTTAGAAGCTGTAAAAAGCAGAAAATAACTTTTACAAATCTGAATTCCAAGATAAATTAATATTTTATTATTAGTTTGCTTTCAATTCGCCATTTCTTAAAATTTAGCTTTAAGCATCAGGAGTCTATGCTTTTGATTTATTTGACTCTTACTAAAAATCATCATTGATTATATGGCGTCCTATAAGCATAACAAAACAAAGGACAGTTTGTTTTAATGAAAACTGACATCAATATTTTATTAAGAATGAAAATTGGCATCAATATTCTATTAACAATGAAAACTGGCATCAATATTTTATTAACAATGAAACTGGCATCAATATTTTATTAACAATGAAAACTGGCATCAATATTTTAGTAACAATGAAAATCGACATCAATATTTTATTCGCTGAAATTTTACATGATGATGCTTTGTATGAATATAAATTTTGAGTTGCAAACTTACCTGATATTGAACTTTTGAGCCAGAGCTTGTACAATTTTTAGATCAATACCATCCTTTGCATGCAAGTTGCCATTTGAGTCATATTCATGGACAAAAAACGGGAAAGTCTGAAAATACAGGTAAGTAAGGTATTGTTAATAAAATATTGATGCCAGTTTTCATTGTTAATAGAATATTGATGCCAATTTTCATTGTTAATAAAATATTGATGCCAGTTTTCATTGTTAATAAAATATTGATGCCAGTTTTCATTGTTAATAAAATATTATTGTCAGTTTTTATTGTTAATTGGGATCAAAAATGTTCCCTTTACCGAACAAATCGCGCTCTGCATACTGGGTTCGTGCATGCGTTATAAGAGTGACGATCAAACTCCACTATTTGGTCAGACAAGAGTAGCCCAAAAGTTTGCGATAAATGCTGTTAACTAATCTGTCTTCCTTTTAGTCTATCAATTTCAAATGTGAAGACTAGCATGCATAACTGGATACCTTTGCATGGATTCCGAAAACGAATAAAACCTATCCAGAAAATACTATAAACAACTACTTACAATTACTCTATTGGTATTAGATACCGGGCATACATTACGCTCTTCCTGTGAAAATTAAACTTTTAATATTACATATATATATATATATATAAGATTATAGTCACTGACACTTGCTATCTGTTTTCAGATTTTTGGATGTGCATTTATATTTTGACTGAAAATCAAACATCCACATTCTTTTATAAATTTTTGTTCATTCTCTCGAGTGGTTTGTTTAAAAACAAGAATTTTCCGCAAATTAATAAATATCTTAACGAAACTTTTACATAAATATGTGATACAAAGTAAATTTATCTTAGGACATCGTATTTCCATTAGTATAGTATCGCTCTCACAATGTCAGAGGGCTTATATCACCAAAAATTGGGTTTTGATACCTGTGGTGGGCAGAGCATAATTAGCCCATTGTGTGGCTTTGAGCTTAACAAAAATAAACAAACTCACTCTGGATTATTATATTGTGTAGACATCCAGAGGTAGTTATTACGTTCATTTATGGTAGACAACAAATGTAATTTTTATAATAATCTCTAACACTATCTTCTATTTTAAAATCCTAAATATGTGCTTGTTTGAAGGTAAGTGATCTTTCAATCCTTTAAGCATTTTGATTAATATTCATCTCGCATTTTGTTTAGATTTTCTCAACTTCTCCTTTACGTTTAGATCTCTATACAATTCCTTGTTTTCTCCGAAGTGAGTAACTATTTTAAAAACTCTTGATCGTAGATATCTAAATGAGCTTATAATGATCTTAAGTTAAAGACGTAAGTGCAGTGGGGACAAAACGTATGATATGTTCCTCTTTTACTATTTCCCTGTGTTTAGGCTACGTCATGTGACATCTTTAGACAAACGATTTGGTTCAAAACTGCCCAACGGAAGCTGGAATGGTCTGATTGGAATGGTTATAAGACAGGTTAGAAACGTTTGGCACGTGCCATAATTTCAAGCATGAGATTTTTTTTTTCCTTAATTTAACAACATAAAAGTTCGTTTCGATAATCATTTCTACCATTTCTCTTTAAAATTTAATTTTTTGCAGCTAAATATTAACATATTACTATTTCTTCTATAGGAAGCAGAAATCGCTATAAGCGATTTAGGAATGTCAAACTCACGTGCAGAAGTAATAGACTACACTTATCCTTACGTCAATGATCAGATTAACTTTCTTGTTCAGGCTCCTCGTGAAAAGCCTCGGGCTTTAGCTATCATCAGACCTTTCAGTTTGGAGGTAAGTAACAAGATTATCACGTCATTTAAAAGTCTGTGTAAATATTTCTTTACAAACAAAAACTACGATAGACTTACTTCCAAATTTAAATAAATGTAAAAATCACATAAATTGAATTAGCTCTATTGAACAGATAGATTTCAGCTAATTATGCTTTGAGCTTTGTTATCCAGTCTTATGTATAATGTTTCATGCTTCTAAAGTTTTTAACATCACCATATCAGCAGTGTGATCGTATTTACAATAAGGAGAATATCGAAAAATCAGAAAAAAGCAACCCCCTTCACCCAGTTTAACCCCAGGCACGGGCCCAGCCTATTTGTGCAGCGATTTCCCTACTTGTAGATTTTGTTACCACAGCTGGGGTTCGACTTTTTGAAAGGCTCTTTCTCGGTGGTCCTGGTACCCCTCAAGTTGATCAATATTTTTTTGTTTTCCAATGCCTTTAAGTACAAGGAGTATACCTGCCTTACAAATTATAAATAATGTTAGTTACATACCCTTCCCAAAAGCGATCAGTTTTCGGTGGTGTCACACTACCTACGAAATACAGTGTCAAAAAGTAGTTCTGATACAAATCGTTTCATCGCGACTTTATGTCAGCTGCGGTTTTCATGTGCTTTACTGATCTGTAGATTCGAAATCGTTTTAAAATAATGTTCTCAACCCCCTGTAAATGAAACTTTCAGTTTTAAAATCTGTATGATAAAACTAACAATAGTTCACCGTTCTTGTTATGAAAAGATTCAAAGTTTGATCTTCACTTGATTACTTACGGTATGGCAACAAAGACTCCACAAATCAGCATATTACATGGCAACGATCAGTTCGCAACAAAAATCGTTGAGACGCTTGACATTAATGTCGTTATCATGTTGATAACCGTTTTGTACAATAAACACAGCCCGGTATGGCCAGGTGGTTAGGGCGCTCGACTCGCAATCTGTGGATCGCGAGTTCGAATCCTCGTCATACCAAACATGCTCGCTCTTTCAGCCGTGGGGGCGTCATAATGTGACGGTCAATCCCACTATTCGTTGGTAAAAGAGTAGCCCAAGAGTTGGCGGTGGG
>NW_013665643.1:327956-329082 GCF_000517525.1 Limulus polyphemus | reverse complement strand
GTGTAGCTTTGCGCTAAATCCAAAACAAACAAAACAATAAACACACATATAAAAACTTACGTGCATATTTGATCTAAACAGTGTTACTACATGCTATTAAGTTGTTTTTTGCTTGTTTGTTTTTTTCAACACCAAAACTCTATGTGTTATAAAAGTTCCAGTACCGACACTTCCAAAGTCACCAAGTACGCATGTGTGCTTTAAATCTCGTGAAAGACAAGGAGGGGGGGGGGGGGGTATGTTTTTGTCGAATTCTGTGACTGAGAAATCAGAAAAAAAAAGCTATTTTTTTTTCAAAATATTCTCCGTGAAATTGTGGTAAAGGGTATCCATAAATGCAAAATCACGTTTTACATTTTTGCTAATTTAAGCTCATATTTAGTCTTTATATTTGTTAGTTTTTTAGGCTTAATATTGTCTGCATATTATTTAATAGTATCCTTAGGTCTAATGTTCATTCCCAGGTTCTTATTCGAGTCATTAGTATTCATAGTTATCTAAAACTGTTAAGAACTGATAAATGATCAAATCAAATAATCATTGTCATCACCAGTTTAATTTAGCATAACAAAAAGTTGATTTTAATACAAATTTTTGATAATGTCTCATACAATTAGATTTGATTTGGTATAACTGACTTTTCAGATGTGGATCACTATCCTAGTGGTGGTTTTAGCAACTTCATTGGTGACTGCCTTGGTAGCAAAAACGTCCATTGGACCTCAGACAAATAGTTGGACATTTGGACAATCTCTTTGGCATTACTGTGGCGCGTTGACCTTCCAAGGTTTGCTTTTATTCTAATTTATGGTTTAGTCGATTTTATTTAAATTGTAATGAATATTGATAGTACAGTTTGAAGTAATATCGACATTGCTGGCAACGGATTCTATTTTTAAATTACATGCATAGAGGTAACGTTAAATTTATTTTTGTGTTATAAGTATATATATATTATATAGACTAATACACCTATAACCTGAACACTTGAACTTAGGACTACATTTGTTTCATTTTACCATTTGTATTCCAAAATTTTCAAGTTACACGTCTTAATAATATTTTATGAGCCACGTAAAATTTATATTAATTGGTTTTTTTCTTTATCAAAAATCACTTTCTTTAG
>NW_013665643.1:322669-326956 GCF_000517525.1 Limulus polyphemus | reverse complement strand
CCCTCAGTGGCACAGCGGAAAGTCTGAAAGCTTATAACATTAAAAGCCAGGTTCAGATTTTCCTTAATGGGCAAAGCACAGATAACCTATTGTGTAGCTTACTGTTTAACTACAAACAAATAAATATTTGCATACATTTTTCTTTTACTCAATCCATTTATCTCATTCTTACTTTTGGGCCATGTGCACAGTTCGTCATTATTAGGTATTCCATTCAAGTATCAACTCTGTAAAGCTGTAACAGCCGCAAAAATATTCATTCTCGGTGACCATATTGTTTTAATTCTTGTATGTAGAATGATCATTTTGTTGCCCAATGACATTTTTTGATACAGTATCACAATAACGTTGTTTAGAGAATAAAACTTTAAAAATATGTTCACACCTTTTCTGTGGTCTTATTTTGGGGTTTGATACTGGTGAAGAACATCTTATGGTTGACCAATCGTATGATTCTTCCCAGCAATCCCTGTTACGATGATTTGATTGGCTGCATACACTTTATTCGCGGTTTTAACAGTTATCGAAATTCAAAAAAACATGGATAATTAAAATCACTCAGTAATGAATTATTACTAGTTTCATAATTTGAAGTACACGAAATTATAACAAAATCTCCCTAGACCAACTATGGTATGCGTAGTTTTGTATTCTAGCGTAGCAAGTATCGAGGCCGATGCTTAAAACAACAACAACAAATATATGTAACAAGATTAAAACTCCTTAGATATATGATATGAAACCTTTTTATTAAATATTAAAAAAAAATTGCATGTTCAGATTTTTATTTTAAACACTTCTTGTTTTTAGTGACGATACACACAGTAGAAAATAACGTTTTTTTAAATTTAAACAAATATAACAAATTTATAATTTCATATAAATAAAATCAAGGTTTTATGATTGTAATAGAAGTACCATTGCCATTAAATTGCATCACACGTAATCAAGTCAACGTAACGACTGTATTACCGTTACAAAAAAAAAAAAACATGTTTGCCGAATAAAAAAAAAAGAATGCAAGAAAGTTTAAGTGAGAAAATCTATCAATTTCGTTAGAGAAATGGTTCAATCATCATCATGGCTGGAAAATTAAACTTAATTCGAATTAACTATTTTTACGTTTCGTACTCTTGATAAAAAAAAATGTACTCTCAGCTCTTTACCTGAATGGCCGCCGATGGCTGAGTGGTAAATTTGAAGGTTTACAACACTAAAATACAGGTTGGAACCTCACGATAGGTGCAACATAGGGAACCTATTGTGGAATATTGAATTTTACAATAAAACACTCTTCGCCTGAAAGCTATGGTATAGGGGATAGCTATATGAATGATTGAAAGTTCGAAATGCTATTATATCACTTTTTTTTTTCTTCTTCGTAAGTTTTGGACCTTAAATATAAACTGTTCACTATAAAAGTGTGAAATATTTGTAATTGGATGACTTTGGAACAAGAATTTTTTTTGAAATTTCACTTTTACAGGCTACATAAGGTGCATTTGCTTTAATTAACTTAACAACCGTTTTTCTTCACTTTGTAAACTTTTCACGTCAACCTAACAACCAACTTTTGCTCACAAAATAAGAGATAATATAATTTTTGATATGATATAATATTTTGAATCTTACCCATGTGTCTGAGTGGACTCTATTATGTTGGAGTGTTACGATATTTCAGACTGAGTTTTATTAATTAGGTACTAGGTGACAGTCCCAGTGGTTGCTTCTCTGGGCGCTGACCATCATGTGGAGACCAGCTTCTCGCAGGAGATAAAGGAGAGTTATTTTACTGGTGTCACCAGTAGTCTTCTGGTCGAGTTCCTTTATTAGTGTTACCAGTAGTCTTCTGGCTGGGTTATATTATTGGTGTTACCAGTAGTCCTCTGGCTGAGTTCCTTTACTGGTGTTACCAGTAGTCATCTGGCTGAGTTCTTTTATTGGTGTTATAAATAGCCCCCTGGCTAAGTTCCTTTACTGGTGTTACCAGTAGTCTTCTGGCTGAGTTATTTTATTGGTGTTGCCAGTAGCCTTCTGGCTGAGATTCTTTACTGATGTTACCAGTAGCCTTCTAGCTGAGTTCCTTTACTGGTATTACCAGTAACCTTCTGGCTGTGAATTGTTTTACTGATTCCTTATCTTTTGTTTTTACTAACTATAACATACTATAACAGCAGTCACAATGCTCATAATGCTAATGAAGGCTTTCCATGGTTGATACGTTCCCCTTACTAATGTAAAGGAGGTCGATGTCCTGCCAAAAGAGTTCTGCTGGATTTGACGAAGGACCTTACCGTGTGAATTTGTCAGTTTCCTCATTTAGCATTACCGTTTGGTACTTATATCTAGGTGATGGTTTTACCATGCAGTTGTTTTGCTTTCTTCCATTCATCAGGGGACCTACTGTAGTGAATGTTATTCTGTACTGCAAATATGTTGTTTGTGTCACTGTCTAATTAGGTTTAACTGCTTTCATTAGTCCAGAGGAGAGCTTGCTTTATGGCTTCCAGTTTTATCCTTGTGCTGCTTTAATAAAGCTTGAATGCTCCACTGGCCTTTCGTACAACATTGTTGCTCCACAAGACAATGAATTCCCAACCAGAACTCTAACTATATTTAGTATAGTAACTGTATGTGGCTATAATGGCAGGTGATTATCCACCATGGTTTTTAAACAGATGCTGGCATGATATTTTTGTGCTTCAAACTGTCTAAGTTAATTTACACAAGTCCAAGTGGCATCAGATCTTTATCACACATGAGAAAATCTTAGATCTGGTGATGATGAATTATTTCAGTGTTGTTTGTATAACACCTTTCCACCTATGACGTTTCTTGAGGCACATTTTAGGCAATCTCCTGCTTAGTTACAGTTTGCAGCTAGAATGTCCCAATTGAAAATGGCAGTGGCTCGATGACAAAATGCATGGTCATTACACTACTAGAACTCTTGTAATGAATTTTACTTGTAAGTGCTGTTAGTGTCCTGCCTAGCTGCTGAGGCTTGTAAGGTTTATTATATATGCTTTTGATGACTGTGGCTTTATTACATCTCATAATCAGTCTTAAACAATTGTTTATATTTTTTCAATCTTATATGTCTATGTAGTACTCATAATGATCATTGGCAATGCATAACCCTGGATAGAGTGAATAAACCTTTAGAAAAGCATAAGCAAGTGACGTTCTTTAACCATGTTTCCTGCTGCAACTTTTAATGCATTGATGTCTATGTTATCTCTTATTAGCATGGTGTTAATGTGGCTAGAGAATTACGTTGTCTGTTAAAGATTACCCCTGGTTACGCCAGTGTTTCTTTCAAAGAGACAGCAGTGGTTGTAAAAAATGGTGGTAGCTTATCCTCACCGACATGTTTGTGGTTAAGGCTCAGAACATGGCAGGATGAAGGATTGGTGACTATTGTGGCATTACATCATTGGATCTCGCTTTTAATTTTAGCTTTTCTGGAGCTCTGTGCCACACCAAGATGTCGTCAGCAAATGTTAGTAAATGGCAATTAGTTGAGCCAAAATGGCAGGCTAATTACATATTGTAGATGTTGACTAGAACTAGTGAAAGGGGTGATTCTTGAGACAGAGGAGTGTCGGTAGTGATCTAGTTTGATTGCCAATTTTTGTTCTTCATGATGGATCTTCTGGCAGTTAATGTACATCATACGCATGCAAAACTGATGCATATTCTGAGCATTTTTCAGCAAGAATGAACAACTGGACTATACTGTAGGCATAGTCTAGATTTAAAGTTATTACCAGAATTTTCTGATCAGATTCAAACTCTTCCCATTTGTCACCTGCAAAAGCAGTAGTACTGATCTAGTTGTCTCTTTCAATTTGATAACCACCTAATGATAGGAAAACCTTTTAGCTACAGCCTTCTCTGAGATCTTGGCAATGATTTTAAGAAAAGAGTGATCCTTCATAGATTTCAAGAGAGATGTGATAAAGGCACCAGTCCGTGTTTCAAGAATGTTCATTGTTACCCAGCTGTGTTTATACTCCAGTAATAAATTCCACAGATTGGCTTCTTAAAAGTGATGATTCTTACACAATCTGGGTCAGAAGCTCCATCCTTAAATACATTTACGGATCTGTGTACTTCCTCCCTGCTAAAGGAGGCTTCCATATCAGCATGTAATTGTAGTTCACATAAGGATTCCTGTAGCATGCCATCATGGTCACATTGGTTAGAACACTTAAGACTCAAAAATATACAATACAGTTCACATTGGACTTTTAATACAACGTCTTATTTAAGTGGGTCATGCTA
>NW_013665643.1:308715-321716 GCF_000517525.1 Limulus polyphemus | reverse complement strand
TAGGGACGGCTAGCGCAGATAGCCCTCGTGTAGCTTTGCGCGAAATTCAAAACAAATAAACAAAATTCGCTCAGGTGTTTGACGTTAATGTCATTATCATATTGATAACAGCTTTTGTATAACAAACACGGGGAGAGAACCGTTGTGCATGCTTGATGTCAACTATGTTACTATCGAAGAGCTAAAATGTTGACGTTGTTCATTCTATTAAGCAACAAATAAATTACGAGTTTTTTTTGTTTTTTTTTTACACTAAAACTCATTACTGTTATAAAAGTCCAGGTATTGACACCTGCCAAGTCACTCAGTACACATGTATGTTCTAAATTTAACGGAAAATGGTGGGTGATATCTTTGCCAACTTCGCAGGTCTGCGAAATCAGAAAAGTGACTAGTTTTTTGGAACTAGTTCTTCTATGGAATTATGGAAGAGAGTACCCATCTATTAGCTAACCAATGCCAAATCACCGTTTACTTTTCTTTTGCTTTATCTGTTTATTGCTACTTTAAGTTTATACTTGTAGTCTTTATGAGATAGTTTTAGGCTTAATATACTTAGGTCTGACATTACCTGGATAATAATTTTTAGTATCTTAAAATGTTCGTTCCCCTAGTGTTCAATAAATTCTAATTCGAGTCACTAGTATTCTTAACTTATTCTCAATAATTAAGAACTAATAAATGATCAAAATGGCGTTTCCACAATTAATGTGTTATTATCATCAGTTTAATTCAAAATAATAAAACTAATTTTAGTGACATAATTTTTACAATGTTTCTTCACAAATACATTTGATTTGGTATAACTGGATTTTCAGATGTGGATCACTATCCTAGTGGTGGTTTTAGCAACTTCATTGGTGACTGCCTTGGTAGCAAAAACGTCCGTTGGACCTCAGACAAACAGTTGGACATTTGGACAATCTCTTTGGCATTACTGTGGCGCTTTGACCTTCCAAGGTTTGCTTTTATTCTAATTTATGGTTTAGTCGATCCTATTTAAATTGTAACGAATAGAGATAGTACAATTTGAAGTAATATCGGGTTCTGTTTTTTAAATTACTTGCACAGACGTAACATTAAGTTTATTTTGTACTATAACATATATTTTGTATTGAATAATAACTCTTGAAACTTTGGCCTACATTCACAAAGGTTGAACGTGAGAATCTGTCGTTATTCGAGTTAAAAAAAAAAAGTTCAGATCGCTACAAAATTCAGAGCATTTTTAACATAATAACTAGATGCCTAAGCTCATGCCTAGTCAGGCCACTGGCACTTAACCGCATGTCTATGCCCTGCCAATTACAATAACAAATTTGATAGTAATATTTCGGGTAAGAATTCCAACACATGTGTATACACACCCATGGGTAACAATATCCTACGATGAGTTCCCCCCTATAAATGTTTTTGGTTGTAGGGGCCACATCCATTATAGTTTTCAGTCTCTTGTCCAGTGCACCAAAGCCACTTAAAGTATAAACACATCAGTATTGCAGGACTTATAATATTATAATGGTTTATTTGCATCAATTTTTCTTTCATTTACCTCGTTTATCTCTTTCTTGTTTTTAGTCTATTTTCACAGTTTCACCATTTTTAGGTATTCCATTCAGGTGTAACATCCGTAAACTGATTTATTCTTAATTAAGAAAATTATTTTAATTCTTGTACAAAGAAATAAACTCGTGCTTCGGGTATATACTGAAATTATTTAACTACTTAAATGTTATTTAGCAAAAACATTTAATGAATATAGTCGGGATTGCTTCATCAACCTCCCGCATACAAAGTGTATGCTGTGTCATATGAGCCAAAGCCGAAAGCATTTTTTTTTCATATATACAGCATTACTAAGTGTAATACTGTTATGACAGCGGAACTCTCGTGACGCTGCTGGCGCGTTTGGCGCTGGTAGCGTGCGTGAAATTTCTCGAATGACCATGAATTTCCTAGTGCGTTCGAGACGCCCTCTTCTTTAGTATGTAAGCCTGGCAGAGGAAGCCAGCAGGATAGATAGATAATTAAAGAAGCGAACAGTAGCGACAGTAAGTAAAGTGTGTGAATCACGGTGATTTATAGCGTGTATTATAAAAGTTGTTAAGTTTAAAGTGACGAGAAACGTATTGACTGTGAAATTACTGTGTACTAAAAGTTTGTATCGAGAAAGAATAAGCTAGTTTAATCAAGAAAGGACTTGTATCACTGAATTCCTCGGAAAGAATTTCTACCGGAAGTTAACAAACAAAAGAAATTATATATATATTTATATATATATATGAGAATGGTATATGTTTTAAATCGATAAATCCTTTTTAACTAATGCTGTTGTTGTATTGTGTAGTTCGACACGAATAAAACAAAAACCTACGAAGCAGAATAAAAAGTTGTTGTATTTAAATTGAAACTAAAGTGTAAAAACAATGAATTTCCTATTACCTTTCTTTTTCCTGGGACCCCTAAATATATTCCAGTCGTTACCAAAGTGTAAAATATTTATGGTTATATGATACTTTCTTATAGACTTTAAAACAAGAAAAGATGGTAAAGCAGTTTTTCTTTTCGATTTCACTTTTACAGGCCACGTAAAATAAAGTTATTTTTATTAACTTAAAAACCGTTTTTATTCACTTTATAAAACTTTCATGTCGGCTTAACAACCAAGAATTACTCAAAAAATAAAAATGTATTGAAATAATATAATATTTTGAAAAATACAAATCCTATGCATGCATGGACTAGGTTACTTTAGCGTTTTGCAACACAACACAGTGAGATGAGGTGAATACTAGATGGCATTCTCAGAGGTAGCTTTTTTCTAGGCGCTGACCATTCATGTGGAGGAGAGTTCCTTTACGGGTGTTACCAATGGCCTTCTGGCTATGAATTCTTTTATTGATTCCCTATCATTTGCTTTTCCTAGCTACACCACATAGTATTTTCTTTTCCAATAGCCTTCCATGGTTGATGCTTCCACTTTACTAGTACAGAGGAAGCCAATATCCTGATACTAAAGTTCTGCTGAAATTGATAAAGGATCTTCCCATGTTCTTTTGGTTTCTTCCATCCATAAGAAGATCAATCACTCTGAATTTTATTTTCTACTGCTTATGAATCGGTTGAAAAATATTGTGTTGGTTGCACTGTCTATCTCCTGTTCATTGCATTCAGAAATCCAAAAGAAAGTTTGCCTTCTGGCTCCCAGTTCTATCCTTGTTCTGCTTCTGGGAAACATGAATGCTCCATCAGCCTTATGTAAAACGTTATTGCTCCACAAGACAATGAATTCTTACCAAAGTATCTCACTAGATTTAGTATATGAGCTATATGTGGCTATGGTATCAGGTGGTTGTCCATCATGGTCTTGATATGCTTCTTCTGCTTCACCCTCTACTCATTCTCTACATATTCTATCTAGGTTGCTTTCCACAGATCCCAGCGGTATCGGGTGTGGGTGGAAAGTAATTATTTCAGTGTTGGCTGTATGACACCTGTCCATCCATGACTCTCTCTCTTGAGGTGCCTTTTAAACAATCTCCTGCTTGATCAGTGTGTACAGGGTCGTTGTGTAGTTAGAATGTCCCAATTGAATATGGCAATGGCTTGATGATGGAATGGTGGTCTTTGTGTTACAAAGGCCTAGTGAAGAATTTTGCTTGTAAGGGCTGTTGGTGTTCTGTAATGCGCTAAGGCATTTGAGGTGTAATAGGGTTTGATGGATGTGGTTGTAGTACATCCTGTGACCAGTCTTAAATAAGTGTTTTGTATATTTTCAATCTTATATATCTGTGTAGCATTCATACTCATCAATGGCAGTGCATAATTCAGGAAAGAATGGATAAGAATTTGGCAAAGTATAAGCAAGTCCCGTTTATTAGGTATATTTTCTGCTGCAAACTTTAGTGCATTGATGCCCTTGTTAGCTCTTGTTAGCATGGTAATTATATGTCTAACAATGTTAAGTTATCTGTCAATGGTTACTTCTAGTTAATTCAGTGTTTCCTCCAGAGGGATAGCAGTGGCTGTAAAGAATGGTGATAGTTCCTCCTCATCAGTAGGCTTGCTGTTGAGTTTGCAGAACTCTACAGCCTCTGCTATACACCAGAATGTAGTCAACAAATGTTAGTACACGGCACTTGGTTGACTTTCAAAGCATGCTAGATCCGTGGTGTAAATGTTGAAGACGACTTATGGGAGTTGTGGTCCTTGAGGCAAACCAGCGTTGATGGTGATCCAATCTGATTGCCTATGTGCTTCATAATGCATATTCTGGTAGTGTAGCTACAACTCATCATAAACATGTCACACTGGCGCCTATTCTGAGCATTTCATCAGCAAGAATAGGCAGATGGGCTATATTGTAGGTACTTCTAGATCTAAAGTTACTATCAAGATATTCTGGCATCAGTTCATATTTCAGGAATGTTAACTGTTATCCAGCTATGTTTCTACTCCAACAATAAATTCAAAAGGTTGGCTTCCGTAAGTTCCTTAAAGGTGTAGATTCTTACACCATCTGGGCCTGAAGATCCACATTTAGATATACTTATGGATCTGTGTATTTCGTCCATGCTAAAGATTACTTCCAGATTAGCATGTAGTTGTACCTCAGGTCAGATTCTTTAGCTTGCGCCTCTCCCGCATGTCACCTTCAGACTGTAATATGTACTAGAAGGCTTACGTTAAACTTCTAATACAATGTCTTGTTTGAGTGGCTCATAATATAGACATCTTTCAAATAATCATGAAACCGAAAATCCTTTCAGTAAATACAATACAATTACATTAAAATATACACATACATATATATATACGTATTATATTAAGAAGAAAAGGCCTTCTCCATACAACAAATAAAGAAATCAGAGCAAAGTAATAACGACACCAGGGCAGAAGTTACACTGTGGGAAAATATATAATGTATCCTAGTGTTTAAACAAATATTACTCGCATAGCAGTGGAGATACACTATCTACCAAACGTAACTTCCCTTCACTTACCTTAAAAACTGTATCTCTTGTTCTATGTATTATTTAAATTATATATATATATATATATATTCGTTTTTAATTTAGAGATATTAACAGTTTTCAGTTAGGTCTACGGGGATCGACTTCAACTTAACATGACTGTAGGCCACTGCACATCATATGATTCTGTTCCAACTTTTATCTGCTTGTTTTGGACCCGTCTGGCTAGCTCTGCTATCGTGTCTATGGGTAACTCTTTCCCAGGCACGTTCATGAAAGATGTCAAACTTCCACTAAACCCAGCTACGATGATGATAGCAAACAACCAATAACCTCCGATGATAATTCTTTGTGAATCTCTGTCAGGGAGTTCATCAGCTCCTTTAAAAGGAAATATATTTATTTTTAGTCTTTCCAAACTCCCTAATATACATAAATCTAATGGTAAGTCTCATTCATGATTAGTAATATCGTTGGTATTTTATCTAAACATCAGTATACAGAATTATAACGGATATTTCCTTATTTCAATTTTAATATGTTTTCAGTAATAGCTGAAATGAACTGTCATGTTCTCATTGTTATGATAAAAAGACACTCTGGATCTTGACTGCTGCATGTTATAAGGTGCGACTTAAATAACATCAAAATTATTATTTAAAACTTCAAGTCTACGTTCGGTGTTGGCGGGGTTTACATTTTGCATCATATTGAGTAACTGTATGTTTGTGTATGCTACCATTTTTTGTGCCTTTTATGTTATAAGATACTTTTACCTCATTGTAAGTTCGTAAACTTATTGCTAAACCATGTAGGGGACCGGTTTTTCATAAACAGGACTAATATGATCTTAACTGGTCTGTTCTATTTAGTGTTGGCCCGGCATGGCCAGGTGGTTAGGGCGCTCGACTCGCAATCTGAGGGTTGCGGGTTCGAATCCCTATCCCACGAAACATACACGCCCTTTCAGCCGTGGGGACATTATAATGTGACGGTCAATCCCACTATTCGTTGGTAATAGAGTACCACAAGAGTTGGCAGTGGGTGGTGATGACTAGCCGCCTTCCCTCTAGTCTTACACTGCTAAATTAGGGACGGCTAGCGCAGATAGCCCTCGTGTAGCTTTGCGCGAAATTCAAAACAAACAAACTATTTACTGTTAGTATAAAGTTAGCTAAATTATTCTAGATATCAGTAGGCTGTGAAATGTCACATAGAAACTAATATGGTGATGTGGAAAATGCTGTTGGTGAAATATGTCAATAGAAGCGTTATTTATTGTGCATAGTGGGATGATTACTGTGACCAATTCTTGAAAGGGCGCGATAAGCAACTCTCTTACATCCAGTAGTTATAGATGGCGGTCGATGTTATATTTCAGGAGAAACACGATAAACCAAGGACCTCACCGGGCCATAACATGTTATCAAGCAACGTGTCAGCAATGGCTGTGTATGTCTCCGCAGATAGACATACTGTTCTATTGTTTCTTCTTCTTCCAGCCACATTTTAATCAACCACCATTCTTTTATTTCTCGATCCAATATCTATCCACTGTTTTATTTATTTATTATCTAGACCTTTTAAAGGAATTTATGGGTCAAATTTTAAGCAACCTAAAAATGTATATTTTGGGCTCCTGTGCAGTCATATCTACAGTCATTAAGATGAAAATGGGCAAAAATATAAATGTTCATCCATTCAGCACACTGACCTATAAACATTGGACTGGAATTTTTTTAGGTGGGTCATAGCTCACAAAACAGCATAATTTTGGGTCAATTACTCGGACTTATTTTGACCAGATTTAGTACAAAGACACTTTTCTATACGTCCCAAACATTGACAAACAAAACTGGTGGACCTGCCCATTTTTAGTAGTTGTAGGGGGATCAAGATGCCATATCAAGTATAATTTTAGGTTTCTTGAAGGAAATTACTCTGCCTTATTTACATGGAACTTGGTACAAAGATGTTTACAGATCCATGCATAACAGAGATATAGACAGTTTTGGAATTTTTATTTTTGCTCAATTTTTTTAAGCGAGTAAAACACAATTTGGTGTTCTCGTGAACTATTCGAGTGTATGTCAACTAATGTACATAAAATCTGGTACACAGGTAGGTTCTTGTAGATCCCAATCAGTGATGTAAGTAGTTATAAATTTTTCTGTGTTTTTCACGATTTTTATGTATCAAAATTGGTCTTGTTGGGATTGCATGGCAGAGGCATATTGCATTCGTCCGTGAATGTTGGCCTCTTTAATTCTAGGCAGAAACTTGAGTGCAAGTTTCAAACGTTCATTTCCATCTCCTGATTCCAATGCATAGACTCATGCACAATCTTACAGATTGTCATTTGTGGGATTCACTATTGCATCTTAATCTGATTGGAGCTGCATTATTTGTATGAATTTGGTTCTACAACATCCAGTGCTGTTTTCCTAATTTCAACTGGCGGTGAAGGGCGACCACTTCAATGTGCATCAGGAACCTAACCTGTTTGTTCAATCGTCTCGCAAGAAGCTCTAGACCTTTTGCTGCACTGGTATTTCGATTATGGTGTATTAAACCTTTACAGATTCTGTTTTTAGACATTTCAATAAAAGTGGATGAGAAACATTAGTTATTGCTGCCTTTATACTGCCCAATATGCTACAAGTATGTATCAAAATTATATAGCAAAAGATGTGTTCAGATCGGACACTTAGAGTTTCCAAGATGAAAACATTGCCTGTACTTAATAGCATTGAAAAATAAATTTATATGGACCAGCTTCGGCCATTTGGACCATCCAGAACGAGACCTGCAAAAATAGCTACTCCAACTGTGGTAAGTAAAACGTGGCGTCTTGTAGTAGACAAAAGCCGCCCGTGTAGTTCAAACAACGCTACACAACATAACCAAGTAGTATTTACTTCTGGAAACGAGGGAAACAGGGTATGGTTTCACCAAGATAAGGCTTCCAGTCATACCTGCCATTCAACAATCGAATACCGAAACAAGTATTCATTCTATTCCATATGGACGCAGTGCGTAGAGAATTCTGTGCTATCAGATTGATGAAACGGGCGGAAGGAATGGGAGAACCATTCTACACCTGTGAAGTTCCGTGACCATTTCTGTAAGGCTAAATCCAACAAATCATGTAATAATAGGAATTTAATACAACCCATATAAGTTGATGCTAAACGAATGAACGTATCCCATTATTAAATGATTTAATGATATTAGAAAATAGTTATACGTATATACTGAGTATTTTCTGCTTTGTTTTTTTACAATTAGATTATTGTTAATAAGCCACAGTTCAGCTAGTAGTTCCATAGAATTATTTTTCAATTCAAATGTAATATGTAAAATATCGCTAATGACGGAAATAAACCCACATCTTTTTTCAAACTACAATAATGTTTGTATAATATATTGTCAAAGCACAATGTAGAGAGGGTCGTGGAGTAAATAAGGCATTTGCACAGAGTATAATATTAGCATCTCTTTCTTGCTTAGTTTTTGAGTTACAGCATGAGGAGGAAAAGAATCAGTAGAACGAAGAAGAAACGGGCGAATTTCGACCTCTGTTTTCTCGCTACTGTCAAAGTTTGGTCTAACCTTACGAGTAGTTTTGTATACCAATGGTCAAGTGCTTCTGATCCATAGCTTGTTTGCGCGTGTTCTAGTGTTGCCGTTCCCATAGGCTATGTATTGGCAGCCTTTTTTTTTCTTCTGTGCCATCTCTACATGGAATTTCACTACCGTTTCCACCCAATACACACATACCAGTAATCGTGATATTTGATTTTCATGACCTATAGCAATTAAGTTTACGTTTTCTAATATTTTATTACAGAGTGCAACGAAAGGAGACCTTGCAATAATTGGAAATGACATAAAAAACGACAACGAAGGAACATTGGTTGAGAACAAGGAAAAGGGGGCTATTAAAGCTATGCAGGAGCCCTATGCTTTTGCTTGGCCCAGCAGCATAATGGAAGGTGTTCTCGTTAACTTTGGAATCACAGAGTATCATTTTGGCAAGGGTGTTTTTTCCGACATCTTTTATTCAGTTGTTTTGGCTAAAGGATCACCAATGACGGAACCATTTTCCAAGGCGTAAGTAGATGCACGTCTTTTGAATCTGAACAGCTTTTTATATTACAAGGTCTCTTATGCCAGAGCTGTCAAAATACAACTTTTTTTTTTTGTCCGGACAAAAACAAATGTAATGAAACACCTCTTGTCAATTCCACACTGGTTAATTAACCAAATAGATATTGCACGTAACACGTTAATGTAAGTTGTAATTATAATTTATATCAATTGCCATTTTTTGATGCGAATGGAAATATGCGACTTTTTGGGTGTTGTTCCTATAAAACTGTCCAATTAAACAAGTCCAATAAAACTACAATATTACCAGAACGTTGGTGAATGTTGAGAATATAGTTCACATAATTTAAGTATATTGTTATTGAAGAATAAGTTGATCCATAATCAACTTGATATCCAGGAACATAGTTTGACATAATTAAAGATACGAATTCTTGTTGATATAAAGTCTTAAATAAAAGAGTTATAACCTCTTGTAAATGGCAAATCTGGTTATGCTTTATTAAATTATAACTGTATAGGTACATATATATCTTCCTCTTTTACATGTTCGTATTTTATTATTATATTAATAAGTTACATTTAACATTCTATGCCAGTTTATCTTTCATGAAACTAATTGATGAATGCATAGAACTTTGCGTTATAATTATTTGAGCTATCACTGGTGATTGTTTTCACCTAAGAAAATAAAAAACAAAACAAATGCCATTGATCAAAATGTTAATTCTAATAATACTTTATTTCACCTTTTATTGCGTAACCATAATTTATGCCTTATTAAGACCTCTGATATCCAAGAAATTTTATGGACAATAGACTATATATTTTATGACTGTAACTCTGTAATAACATGAATTATTTAATTAAATACATTGATCTCTACACACAATCATCTCAAAACTTATCCTTATAAAAATGTAAAAATATTTATTTGTCTGCAAATAACTACATGTTCTTTGGATTAACCTCAACCAACCTTAGTAGGATGATACATTGGACCAAAAGACATATCATAAGGTGGTTGTTACTTAGCATCACCTACTGTAGGCCATTTTTTAGCTAATGACTCCACCTCCACAGTCTTGGACCAATTCTTAATCCTAAGTTTATTTTATTTTGAGTTTCATTTTGAAATCTTTTTTCATGAAAAAATTTTAGTTCTTTCATTAAAAATATCAAACATTGACAATTTGACAAGGTCAGATCCTTAAAGTGATAGGGCTACATCTAGAAACCCCTTGCTTTTCATATGATTTGTTAATTCAGTGTATCTTATACCAACTGATGAATATGAAATAAAAATTATAGTCTTTAAAAATAGAAAAGCTACAGGAAAAGATAAAGTTACAGCAAAAATTGTCAAAAATAGTATTGGAAAACTGACACTGGTAATAACATATCTAGTTAATATGTCAATAGAAAAAGGAATTTTTCCAGATATTTTAAACATTTTTGTCATTATACCAAAAATAAAAGTAGGAAGTAAAGTTTGTTTGTTTTTTATATCAAAGATTCTTGAGAAAATTGTTAAAGAAAGAATAATAAAATTTTCAGATTCAATACATTTTTTTCAAATTGCCAATTTGGATATCGTGAAAATATGAATACAAAAGATGCACTTATTACAGTGGTTAATAAATTAAATTAATCAATTAATGATGACAAAATAACATGTGCTCTTTTTCTAGATATATCAAAAGGTTTTGACACGACTTCACAAGAACTTTTACTAAAACAAAACTTTAAAAATTTGGAATATGAGGTATTATTTTTAATTGGTTTAAATCATATATATTAAATAGAAAACAAGTAGTTAAAATAAATAATGTTATAAGTCATGAAATGAATTTAACCGCTGGAGTACCTCAGGGATTAGTGTTGGGACCATTAATATGTTTAATATATTTAAATGATTTCTGTGAAAGTTTAATGGAGAAATAACGAGTTTTTCCGATGAATCGGTATTAATCTATAATGGAAATTCTAATAATGAGCACATTAAAAATTAATAATGATTTAAAGTACATAAGGAGGTGGTTTAATGAAAATTTACTATGCTTAAATGTAAATAAAAACGGTCTACATTATATTTTCTCTAAAAAATCTAGTCGAATAATTTGAAATAAGCCAATAATTTACGAGAATTGCACTTGCAAACATTTATCTATTAAAAAGGATATGGATAATAATTCAATTATACAAAAGCCATAAAATGTCAAGTATCTTGGAGTAATATTATATGATAGATTAAATAGGAAATAACACAAAAAATAATGAAGAAAAAAATTAAAGATATCAGCAGTAATATTTTAATAAATAAAAACTATTTATTTAAGAATGAAATGAAAAATATTTATTATGCTTGGTTTAATTCAGTTATACAATATAATATTACCTGTTGGGCAGGTTCCTATCTAACAAACTTAAGAGTTAAATTACAGTTACAAAAGAATATTATAAGATGCATGGTATCATTATCACAATATGACCATACTAAATTACATTTTCAAAATTTAAATATACTACCATTGCGCTAATTATATATTTATAAAACATTAAATAGATTCAGGAAAGATATTCAATACTGTGAAAAAATAAAATCAATATACGACACAAGAGCTGGGAACTTAAAATTCCCTAAAGTAAACAAGGAGATATTTAGAAAAAGTTATTTGTGTCAAACAACAAAATTATATAATAATATTCCAACTGAAATAAGATCACTGCTCAGTATAAAATATAAGAATAGTAAGTTGACATTAAAAAAATGGTTAGCCAATATAGAAAAACCAGAAAGTCTTATTTAAGGTTTACACATAATATAGAAAATATAAATAGGTCAAAATTTAAATAACTTTGTAAGGAAATATTAATGATTTATTTATTGTTTAATAATTCATTTATTCAGGATTTACACTCGAGAAATGTTGTGGATTTTTTTTAAATTTATATATTTTGTATTTTGAAAATGAGTTCTAAGTTGGGTGTTCAAGAGTAGGATCACTGAGAAATCTCTTTACTTTGACCTAAGAATGAGAAAGAACATCTAATGTGGTTTATCAAGAATCACTAGTTTGTTTTGTTTGAATTTATGCACAAAGCTACACAATGGGCTATCTGTGCTCTGCCCACCACGGGTATCGAAACCCGGTTTCTAGCGTTGTAAGTCCACAAACATACCGCTGTGCTACTGGGGGCATCAAGAATCATTCAAAGTATCAACAAATACTGATGCTGTAGAGAGGGATTAGTAAAAGTAATAAAGTAAAGTAATTGTAACACCTTTCATGTAATGTGGAATAAAGTAGGTGTAAATAAATTATGTGTGAAATAAAATAGATGTGAAGTAAATTATACATATAAATATAATGTTCTTGATTTAGCTTATTAATTCAAACCCTACATTCAATCCTCATGCCCTTGGACATTGGACAGGCGCCTAAGCTTGCATTCTAAACTTTGACAACTCGTGATTGTATATTATCCACAATTATAAATGAAATAATCAACGTCTCAGTCTTACAACGCGAAAAATCGAATTTCGATGCCCACAATGGGCACATCGCAGCCAGCCTATTGCGTAACTTTGCGCTGAGCAACAACTGAACAAAAAAATGGAAAATAAAAATAAATTAAAATTAATATTTATATACAGAAAACCACTTCGTTTTATTCACAAGATGTTTTTATCAACGTTTGTGTTATGAAGTATATCAACATCACTAGTTTTCAATCTAGCTACACTGGATCATATACAACTTTTTTATTAAACATACACTGAGTGGCCACAAGTAAATAGACACCTAATTGTTCGTCATTTAACTGATTTATGCTAACTAATTTGGGTTCACAGAGCACTATATAAAGGAAAATGGTCCGCACACTAATTATCTTGAGCTACAACATGCCTAGAAC
>NW_013665643.1:286323-307741 GCF_000517525.1 Limulus polyphemus | reverse complement strand
ATCTTTTACATATTTGTTTTGTCACAAATATTAATGATCCTAGATAAAATCGAGTCCCCTGTTGATTCATTGGTGAACTTAATGGTTAGAACGCGAAAATTCTGAATCCGATTCCCGCGGCGGGGACAGCGAAGATAACTATTTATGTAGTTTTGCGATAAAACAATCAAACGAAGATAAGGTTAATACGAATCTATAATCAAGCTGACAGAAACATTATTTATAATAATAAAAACTAATTTATTCTTAATTAGCTTTTTAGAAAAAGATAAAAAAAGAGCAGCTAATTTCTATCAGCTTTATAGAATTAATCTGATATCACAGATGTACACACATTTTCACTCGAACTAAAACTTTCTTCCAGGTTGAGACAGTTGAATGAAGGAGGCTTAATAGACAAATGGAAAAGGGACGTGCTGGATCTGCGAGCTCGGGAAAACGCTTTCTCAAAGAAGAATAACAGCACACTAGTGTTGGCCTCAGTGAATCAGGGAGGACCGCGTCCTTTAACTCTAGAGGATGTACAGGGTAGTTTCATTCTTCTCTCGGTAGGCCACGGAATATCCATTGTTGTGTTTCTGTTCGAACTATTTCATGCTAGGCATAAAATGAAATCCCGTAAAACAGCTAAAATGAGTACTAACCAAAAACAGCCTGTTGGTGTAAGTGGATGAATCTCATGAAACGAACAGTAAATGTTGTAGTAATGCTACAGCTTTGATCCAGTATTTACTACATAGATTCCTAGAACACACCAGAAGTATTCATATAGTGAGCAACTATAAGCCATATAAGGTAAATAAGACAAAAAATAGGTTCTCTTGTTTTGTGTAATATTATGTCACCATTAATTTCTGTATGTAGTTCTTTAAAAAACATGTCCGATAGTGGAAAGCATACCAACTTTATAAGTCACTTGATACAACAAATAGTTACACGTTACATTGTTGATGTCTAATTAAACAAGTTATTCTCAGATAACTTATAGGTGTTTCAGGTAAATTTATGTAATAAAAAATCATATTAAATATTTCAATGACTTTTTCTCTTTTGTTTTTACTATAAATGTCGTATATTGAAAATTTTCAAGCAACTTTTGTCCAAATTACACGTGCAAAACAGCAAGTTAATAAAATTAAACAAGAACAAATATACAAGTTTGCGTTACTCGACGTTTTATATTTAGTTGTTTAAAAAAATACATTGAGTTTGATCTCTAATGTGTTTAATCTAACATGCGACCTTATTAAACAACATATTGTTCATCTTAGAATTTTAACAATTTAAATTTTTAATACTAGCTAGAAAAAAATATTCCATTTACTCAATTCTGTTTTATTTTTCTCATGTTTCCTTTTCTTGAATTATTGATTCAGTTTTAACATAAAAAGTGTGTATCTTGTTTGATTTAGCGTAAAGATACGCAATAGGTCTTTAAAGTCGTTAAATACGTAAACTTACCGCTGACTCACCGGTGGATGCTTTATCTCATATCCCAGTCTCAGTAAATTTAATTTCTTGGATTTATATTACATTCTCGTTATTTATTGTTGGTTCCATTTTCTGAGCATTATTGTATTGCATTAAACAATTTACAGTTAAATGTTTGTGTCCTGAAGATTATTAGCAGGCTACATCTCTCATATCGTCCAGACCTTTGGAAAAATAATTACATTTCACTAAAAAATGTTATGAGAATGAAATGGGTTAAACGTCTTTTTCTTCTTCTCTGTTTTTTTGTCACCGCTTGAGGTCGTAGAGAATATTTGTTAACATTGATGTGTAAAGTATGACATTTGAAAAACGTCGTTTGTTTAGATATTTAAAGAAAAATAATATTTATAAAAAAAAGGGCAGAACACGACAGTAAATTTTTAAAAAATGTGTGTTTTACGAATGGTTTTTCGTAATAATTGTTACTATTCATATGAGGTTAGGGGCTCCCATGCTTTCAGTAAGGACTCAAGAAGTTTACAGCAGTTTCGTCGATAATAAAAGGGCCAAAAATTATTTTTCTTGCAGGTAAACAATGATGAAAGTTTCTTGTTCAATGTTATAACGAAAGTTAGCGTAGAAGCCATTCAAACTGATATTCGAGTTAACACTGAAAATAAGTAATTCAACCAGATGTTGCTGTGCATTCTATTATATTTAATTCGGACAACAGCTTCATAAAGAAAAGAAATTATAATATTCCTCAAAGTAAAATAATTTCATCAAGTGCACAAACGATCAAGAACTAAGTGAAAAGGGTTTATTAAGCTGATGAAGAAAAACCAGTAGGATACAGTTTTACGAAGTATGGTTACGTAAATATGTAAAGAAGTATTGGAAAAACGAATGGTTAAAACAGTGTTAAAACTGTGATAAAAGTAAATGGGAAGCAAGTTATTTACAAAGAAGAGCAAAATAAAAACATAAACTAGGGGAAATAACAACATTGAAAATCATATCAAAGAGAAAAAATAATTTCAAAACTGTAAATATATCCGATGAATAAATATAAATCTGGACATTATTTGCGAAAGAGCTTCGTACATTTTGGTTATTTATTGATATCTGAATTCCCGATATCAAGTGGACCATAGTTATCGCTTATAACTGATTTAATTTTACATATTGCTGAAAATAAGCAGTGTAACAAAAAGTTAGAAAATTGTTTTGTTTTAGGCCTGATTCTATAAAATTTTGCGGTTTTATCTTTTATAAAAAACATTTTCAGATTTTGAGGGTTTAATGTAAAGTACTTTACTCATTACTAATAACCTCAATCTCTTTAGGCATTTGAATAAAACATTTGTTGCCGTTAAGCACAAAGCAAAAGGGGCTATATTTGCTGTACCCACCACGAGTATCGAGTGTCTGCGGACTTACAACGCTAGAAACCGGGTTTCGATACCCGTGGTGGGCAGAGCACAGATAGCCCTTTGTGTAGCTTTGTGCTTAATTACAAACAAACAAACTCTCCTTTAATCCATGTTATCGAGTCAATATTTTCTTTCCAAGTTTGATTTAAACAAATAGCGACTTCACAATGACTTTTCATAACTCTAAACATCAAATAAAATGTATAATTAATTTTAGTTTAATTTTTTATTTAGCTCAATTACTTATGACATTTTAACCATTTTACCGAATAAATAATTAGTAGTGTGATGAAAACTGCTTGTCACAGAATTTCGTGTGGTTAAAATCACATCAATTGTTCCGGGTACAGTAAAAGGCAACCTACGTCATTTTCCACCAACATCTATGTTTCCTCTTTGTTGTCCTTCTGCTTTTCATAATGATTGTCATGTCTCATTTTCTATAATGGCTAGTGTACATTTCTCTAAGAATTATTGTCGTATTGTAACTAATTATTTTGAGGAATATTTGTATGTCTAATTAGCTGTAGATTCCGTTGTAAAAATGCTTTGGGATTACAGTGAAGTAAGGATGAAAACTTAGATACTAAAACAAACTAATTAAAACATGATGAAAAAATATATAAAACATGAAACGAATTATAACATACTAGAAAACAACATATGCATTTAAGAACATGATTACAGTTATTTAAGAACAGCGAAGAACATTATGGCCAAAAAATTTATAAAACATACTTGTTTTGTAGTAATTGTAAGTTTTGACACTTTATTGTATATTACCGACAATGAACTGTCGTACAGTTCGAAAATTGAGGCAATAAGGTCTATCATGGGGAGCTTGAAAAAAATAATATGAAACATTACTTCAACAAATGTACAAGTAACATGTTTCAAAGCATTTACTTAAGTTCAATATATACGCGTAGAAAAATGGTATTTTATAATAGCTATGAGAACTACCAAAAGCATTCTTTGAAAATTTCTAAAGTTCATAGTTTCAAGTGCTCATATTTTTAACTGTTCAATTGAAATATTGTTTAAACTGAATATTCTTGTTCAGTATAATTATACTGTTGTAATGGGGATTTTATGATAAGACTTAACGTGCACAGAATTACATTTAGAGTATAGTTTAAAATATACATGAAATATAAACTGAAATGTGCACTGTACTGTGAAATCAGAAGTAACTTAGCATGTTCACAATATTATGAGATAAAGAAAGTAGTCTGACATGTAATTAATGTTATGATGCATGGTGAGAAAACTTACAGAAAGTACAAAAACGATTCTAAGCAATATAATAGTATGTACTTAAAAATTTCTGAATAAGATACTAAAAATAAAAGACAGAAAATGTTGTCATAGACATGTGTTATATACTATTTTCAAAAATAATATATATCTTAAATTAACTTTCTAGTTATGAAGCCGTTGGTCTAATTAAAAGAAATAAAAACAATTGTGTACAAGTTAAAGCCATTTTCAAGTTAATAACTTTAACGGAGACAATATTAGTAAATTTATCTATATGCTGTGAGGAGGTAACAGGAAGTTCTTTGACTGAGAAGCAAAACACAAGAGCCAGTGTTTAATATACCACATCTGAACAAATGTGCAACTCGCATAAATTCGTCTCAGAGGAAGTGTTTATGTGTACACATCATACTGGTTCTGAAAACTGATAGGTAGTATTTGAAAGTTATGATTAACAGAACAGGTCTTAAACTAGGGAATAGTGTTCTTATGCAGACAGAAGTAGAATTTTTCAGGAATGTGTCCGTTCATTTTAGGTGAATTGAAGACTGTAAGAAGTCACTAAATATTCTTCGGTTCATTCACCAGGACTAGTCTGTTTTAAATGTACTGAATTATACATTGATTGCAGATATGTACACCACTGATTATGGAATTATCACAATGCTGTCATAGGTACAAAGTGCTTCATAAAAAGCACACACCGCTGTTGAGAATGACTATTGCACAACAAAGGAACAAATACTTGCAGTTACAGTATCGTCAAGTACTTCCATCATTAATTATGTGATAATATTGTTCCAAGAGGAAAGTTTAGTGTACAAAGGTGTTCAGGTTAACATTATGGAAATGCTGATACACTCTTCGTTCAGTTGATCATAATATATTTGTCTGCCAAATTTCTTAAGCTAGTAAATAAGGCTGCTGTGAAAACTGCCACAGTGGTTAATAAACAAAATAGGAAATCACCAAGAGCTTGCGTTTATCAGGAGTGTCTAATGAACAGATCCTGAAAGAACAAGTAAAGGATCCATACTTAGCTTGGGCACTACTTGCTGTAGAACTAGCAAAAGTGTGACCTTTACAGCATCAAAGAAGAAGCTCTCAACCTCTAGCAATTGTATAAAAAATTATAAATTAATTCAGTTTGTATGTCCACCTAAATCTTTTCACAGTTCTGGAGTTAGCAATACAAAACTTGGCAGGTGGACTTGTAGTGGCCTAATCTATATGGTTTATCTTCCCTACCAAGTGCCTACATTGCCCCTAGAAGGGCGTATAAGTTAATTGCAGTCTGAGAGTAGGTTTCAAGGGAAGGGTCATTGAACTTGAATCTGGTATTGGATGCTGTGTTTCTCGCTCATTCATGATCTCAGGGGTGCCATGTTTAAAACTGTGTTCGTACCTTTTTTACAAGCTAGTATGACTAATCTTGGCACATGTGCTCATATACCACAGGCAGGTGTCTCAATCGGTTTTTAGGGTATGATATCCATTTGCGGTAGTTATAGAAGTAATTGGGGACAATGGGAGAGTTTGGTTGGTACATTGGAGCCTCTGAAGGGATGTGTCCACGGTGGCACATGGGGAGGATTTGAGATTTTTCTTTGGAGAGGTCCGCCCCCTGCAGCCCAATCTCAGATATAGTCTTTGAAGAGTTTTAAATTCTCTGCATTGTGAGTTCCAATGACACAAACGTGTGTTCATTTTTCTACCTCCAAATTAACTCTTGCTCACCTTATGCCACAAATATGAAACTCCCAAAAACACTACTGAGCCTCTGAGAATCATCAGGGGAGTTTGGAACCTCACAATGGCATGCGGGTATTTTATGCTAGTTACAGATAAAGGGAGGGTATGCTCTACTATTATGATCCATACATATGTATAGTACCCATGCTGTTTTTTGGTCAGTGGTCCCTAGACAAGAGATTCTTTATACTTTACATAGAAAAGTTGAAAGGCATCAAGGGATGCTACACATTATTATCAAACTGTAGATGTTTTATTACTAGCTACATCGGAAAATAGGTGTAAACAATGTACTGCATGTGTATCCCTGAAAGCTTTAACAAAGAGTAATATGTTTTCTAATGAAAATATTAAGTATTCGCACCGCCAGGCCTCCATTGGGTAAATGTTCTGCTCACAATTAGTTATTGTCTTCTCAACGATGTTTCAGTACAGTTCACGGTTGATAAGTTATCTGAGGAATTTACATTTCACGTTGGAACACCTGGAAAGGTACACACAGATCCAGATGTGAGTCTTAATATATTACTGAGATGTACCAAACGTTAGATTTGATGAAGAGTTGCATTCTACTTTATCCCATCTAACCAGAAAGTTCAGTTCAATACAAACTGTCAAGCAAGTTTTTCTGAAGTTTGTTCACTTAGGGCAAAGTGAATGGGATGATCACTTCCCATGTAATACTGTGACATAATCAATCTATTGGTTCATCTCCGAAGATATTGATGTTTTAAAGAAAGAGAACTTGTGCTTTCCGTGGATCTAAAGTATTATCTTTATTTAATGAAAATATTTCTGAATTTTGGTAGACATATCTAGAGTGACGATGCACCACAGCTACTAATGTGCACTAATGCACATGATAACAGATGTAAAAAGCAGCCATGTGTCAGAAAAGAGGTTATGATAAGACTAAGAAACACTACCATCATCGAGACTGGATATGATTGTGGTATGTACCAGCAGGTTGACAACCTCAGATAGAAAGAAAAAGATATGAACATAAATTGATATCAGAGGAAATTAATATTTCTCATGCGTATTAAAATAATTTATACTGATGAAAGAGACAATAGGTCACTTGATTTAATTACATATTTGTGTTTAAAAATACAAGGGAAATGTTGGTGTGAATTTCGTCCAAAGCTACACGAGGGCTATCTGCGTTAGCTGTCCATAACTTAGCAGTGAACGATTAGAGGGAAAGCAGCTAGTCATCATCACCCATTGCCAACTCTTGGGCTACTCTTTTACCAACGAATAGTGGGATTGACTAGCACATTATAACGTCCCTACGACTGAAAGGGCGACCATGTTTGGTTGGACGAGGATTTGTGAGTTGAGCGCCCTAACCACCTGGCCATGCCAGGCCTGAATTGAAGTGTTAAGATCTTCCCTCCATAGATTGCAGGACGTTAGTATACCTGTTCTAGCTGCGATAAGCAGTTATCAAGGAGCCATTTTTACTTACTGTTCAAAGAATCTATTGCATATTTCCCCATTTCAAACTGAGTTTGTGCTTAGGTATGTGATTTGAAAAACAAAAACAATGTTTTTGGCACAGTGAAAGATAAACTTTTTACTAGTTATTTCAGCTGACTAGTTTCGGTTACATGGTTAGCATCACCATCTATATTTTTTATTTTTAATACATCATATGTTATAGAGTTGGAAAATCTGATTTTAGCCATTCAAAAATGTAAGATGAAGCAGTTATGAAAACATGTTTCCATTTTCTACATTATGATTTAATTCATATCGGGCTATTGAAATCGTAATATAAGTATAAATGAAAAAACAAATAAAACGTAAGACATATTTTAATACGTAGTTATCTTTAATAATAAAGTAAAACATTTCGACCTATTTACAAAGACCATCATAAAGTATAAGGTAATTGTTGCTTTAAATCAACTAAAATTATACCGCAAAACAGTGTTCTAATCTTGTGAAGTAACAATGAGGCGATTATGCATTATTATTATTATACTGTTGTAATGCGTTCTATCATTTGGTAGGTTCTTTTGGATTATATAATGTCAAGTCCACGTCCGTGTGACGATAATGAATTAATTTAGTTGCTCAATAAGCGTTTGCTACAGCCATATTCACTTGTAGGCCTAATTTCATAAGGAAACATTTCAACTTAAACCCCAATACTTATGTAGGCCTAGCTTCAAATACACTGTACAAAGTTTCAACAGAAATTCGAAAAATTAAGGTATGCCTAACTTACTTCTAAATTTACTTTGTAGAATTCCTCACTGATCTATCAATCACAAATATTCTGTTTCACCAATTAGTTTACGCAATGGATGACAGATGAACTAGCTCTCATTGAACTGAATAACTTTTTTACTGATTGCTCATTAATACAGTGAATCTGATATTTCTATTCTTACTCGCTTTCTAATTACTCGTGAAATTTCTAGATCATAACGTTATGTACCTTCTAACAAACAGATATCTAAATTCAAATATCAAAAATATAGTTTACATCAATACGCTTAGCAACAATATCGAAGTGAATAAAAACAGGGAATTATTTAAACTATAAAAACTGTAGTTTAAGTCCCGAATGTGAAATAAAAAACTTGTTCTTAACTTGATTCTACAAAATGAACTAAACTAATAAAATTGTCATTCATTGAAAACATAGCTATATCAAAACAAGAAAAGAAACACTATGCATTTTATAGCACATATAACATTTATATACAATGCAAGTGTGTAGACAATCATCGCGTTAAAATATATATAACTGGAAAGAAGACTGGGTATTGTCCAGTGAAGGTTTGTGTTGTTTTAATACAAAAAAAAGTTTATTTTATCAAAAACTTTGTTTGTGATTTAGGCGTTATTAAGATTGTGAAGTTTGAAAAACTGATGTTCTGTAGTTTCATTATTGGGAAGTAAAAATAGTTTTACTTAGAGCTTTTACTTACTAAGCTCTATTTGGATCTAAAAAATATGAAATTTCGAGCTCACTAAAGCCTTATCCTATAGTTTGAAATCTTGCGTGAAAAGAAAGAGAATAACACATCATAATGGCTGAGGAAACCACTAGGGGACAAGAGTTATATATATATATATATATATAAGGTAGCATTTCCAAAATTGGAAAGAGGTGGGCAAGCCACTATGTTTGATTCAGTACAAAATCGATAATTAATTAGATGTAAACAAATGAATAATTAATTATTTATTAATTAAAGTAATTAATTAATTGAATGATTAATTTGCAAGTTAATAAATATGTAGCTAAATAATATGTAATACGAAAGTAATTGATATCTAATTAATCTTTTTAATTAAGATTAATTAAAATACATGTAATAACGTCCAAGCCCTTAACCTCAGCAAATGTTTTTTTCCAAGAAATGAGGTTGTTTTTTTGCAGCTAACTGTAAGCTGCTATATACGTTCGGTTAGCATGTGGCTCTACCTATGGGTATCAATCGAAAATATGTTTTTATTAACGCATCATTTGTTACGATTTAATGTCTTAACAAACTGCAAGAATATTATTTTATAATAATTAATTGTTAATTACTATTAACTTCAGAGGATTATTTTCCGAGAAACCAGTCTGTGTTTTGGATCTGCATTATGGAAAATGTAATTTTGCTTTTTATTAATGCGACAGTTGGTACAGGTTGAAAACAATGTACGTATGACAAATAATAAAGTTAAGTAAATGAATTTTACAACTATTCTGATTTACCCTTTTTTCGTTAAAATAATTAATCGTTATACATCCTAGAAAGGATTAATACTTTACAAGTTAAAATCATTATCTAAATAAGCTGTGTCAAGTATTATTTTTTTACAAACAATTTTTAGTTTTCTACTTATCTTCGTTCGGTAATCACACTGTTCATCACATTAAATGTTAGTTTACAACATTCGTAGGTTCTTTCTTTTACCTATTTTACTATGCATCGTTTTAATCAGGCTGAATAGCTCGACCTATTGTCTCAACTACAATATTTACGAAGTTGTAAATATCTGCTATCTTCAATGACCGCTCTGGCTTGTACTGGCCCCAGACATTTTTTTTTAGCATCAGTACTTCCTGCAATGGAATGGGATTCTTTCACTTATATAAAACCCCAATATGTGTTATGCATATATCGTTAATATATATTAATTAAATCACAGATTTAACGAGACTGAAACACATAGCAACAACATACGATTTACAAAGGTGGGTGGTGTTTTTATAGGCGGATATTGTTACTGTACCTCTGTAGGACTGCATACAGAATTCATCTTGTCTCAATTTATATTATATGTGGTTTACAAAGGCAGATGGGTGTTTCTATAGGCAGCTAATGTTAATAACATATTTAACATATAGTACTGTACTTGAATATAATTTTCACTTCTATGTTTACTTTGCATGGCACACTTTTGGATTTTCTAACATTCTATATGTAAAGTACGTATTGCTAATTCACTAGTTGTCATTTGTATAATTCATATTTTGTATAAGATTTATTCACTCTGATATGCACCAGGTTCTCGGTCAGAAATCATAACGGTCGTACATACAAACAAACAGAATTATTAATTATTATTGATCAATAATATTTCCGGTTTTATATTCAATATTCGTGTGTAATTTTACCTGAACCATTACTATGGGTGATACAACCCTAGGGACCAGAAGTTTGTAGCTTATTATAATATTTTGTGATAATTTTCAGTTTTTCATGCTGTTTCACTCATGTTTTATGATTTTGTAATCAGTGTTATTTATTTTATAATGTATTTTCACTCTCTTAGGTTTGGCTTTGTCTAGTGTTTACTGTGGTTGGACTGAGAATCCAAGAGTTTATGGTTTGCACTTTTGGAGCCATGGGTGCATCATAATATTGGTGGTCAAATCCCATTATTCATTCACACAAGATTAGCCCAAGAGTTGGTGGTGGGTGCTGATGGCTAACTGTATTTCAGTTTATCAGTTCAAAAAGGGAAGAGGGGTGGTTATAAATATATATATATCTTTCTATAGATTTGCGAGGAAATTCCGAAACAAACAATTTTCATTCTCTTAGTTTTATTTTAATTTTTTAAATATCATAATTTTTTTATTTTATTCGATTTCTGTTTAGTTTATTTTAATTTGTGGTTTTATTGAAAACAGTTTTCAGTATATATTACTGAATGTTGTAAATGAGCTTACATTGATCCAGTTTACGTAATAAACAAGAGTGCCAGGATATTGTACTAAAGGCTAAACAAAGAAGCATGGAAAAACTCGCTTGAAATGGCCAGAATTATATGCAGACTAGTAGTTGACTTTAATGACTTATTGGATACCAAACTAGCACTTGTTCAACTCTAACTGTGGGGTATCCACTCAAGCCTTTGACTTGATTCTTATTGTTCTTGTCCTGCGTAGTCATACTTGGAAGGGTCTCCTCTTCACACTAATAACCAGTTAAAATTGTAATGAGAAACTGAAACCAGCCATTTGGTAATAAACAGAAAGCACTGTTGTAATAGATATATTAATGTGACTGAAAATGGTTCTACTAATTTGTTAATAAACAGAAAACATGCTAGTGAACAAAGATTTTGTTAATTTGTTCACTTATATTGGTTTCCTCTTAGATGCTCATGTTTGATTTATTCTCTGCATGACACTTTTTGAATCTGCTTTGTGTAGACACTTTAAACTTATATGTTGGATATGCGTGTACATAAATACCACATTGCAAATAGTAGTACTGCATATCTCACTCTCCTATGACATATACGTATCATGTTAACAAAATGTTTAGATTATTTAAATTTCTAATTTGGAACATATAAATCCGGTTGGAGTCATGTTCCAACTCATCACTAAGTGTTATTTGCTGTCGGAGGTTTCAGGTATAGTAGCTATATGCTGTTTCTAAGTTTCTTCAAGTTTGTTTTAGTTTCATGAATCAGTTTTAGTTTATTTCAATTGCCAAACAATATTTCAAACTTTTTTTTACGAGGAAATGTTTTATCGATATGCCTCGGACTAAGAGTTAAAATGAGATATTTCTGAAAGAGCCAAAACATCACTAAAGATCCATTACTCTCTACGGCTGAACAATCACAGAATTGGATAACTAGAATCCAGAAGTATCTCTGTGCTATATTCGTAAAGCGATCTCACATTTCAGATGGTACTGAAGATACGATACAACTATCTCATCTTTGGTCAACCTATACCATTAGAGTAACATCGAGGGTTTAAAAAGTACATTACTTAATCCGGATTTAGCAAGCAAGTTTAGAATGTCGAAAAAAGTTAGTTTTTGTTTATATTCACTATATATATATGTGTGTGTGTATTCTATAGTTCTGCATACCACACTAAACATTTTCTATATTAAGATATACAGTTTTGAAATGATGACTATTCTACTTTTTTTTTATGTGAAACAAAGTGAAACATTGCTTTAATGTGACAGTCATCAAAGTTTGTGAACGTAATGTGGATTTAAATAAAATATTATCTGATTTTTTAAAATTAAATAAATGGTTCTTTGATTGTGGCTGGTTTATTATATCTAAAAGTAGTTCATTACAGATGCTCTACCTAATTCCCAACTCTGACTTTAGACTTCGGTGTTGTTATTTTTCTCAACCCTGTCATATGAATATTTATGCAAATCACCAAAGTCTCTCCAGGGATATAGTGAAGCGTATTTTTACAGTATTAATTTGGAAGAAAACAAATGCCTATTTCTGTTCTATATAGTTTTGGATCCTGCTCTTTTCTTTTTCTTGAGCAACTTTGTTTCGTTATTGGTTTAGCTTACAACCGAGAGAATCTAATTAATTTTAACGTAATTTGTCTTTTTTACATAGTGTATTTTAATTAATTTTTTGCTTTTTTCACAAACTTAGATCATAACTGTAATGTCTGTATAAGATAATGATTGATAGTTATGGTTTATTTTTCGTGTGTTCCTTTCAAATAAATAAAAGTTACCTAATTTTACTGATTTTTGTATCGATACTGTGACTGGTTAAAACACTTTACATAACCGAAACAAAAACGCTGGTTTGAGTCATCTTAAACTGTATCCCAGTAATCACAGTTGCCTATAAGGATATCGAGCCTCATCATATATTCAACGCCCTCTTTAGGTAATCTTTCAGAGTTTTATCTGTAGTACACAGTTTACAATTCAGTGTACGCCTAACAGTCTTAATGTGTAAAAAATACATATTTATTCAAGCTAGTTTTGTCAGCAAAGTTAAACTTAATTTTAAGTTATTTTTTATTTCTATCTCGACGATTATCAACGGTTAGAAAGACATGTAACCTGCAATATAATAATGATAAGAAAACGAAAGATCAAGTTGTGATGTTACTAAATATTCCTTTTTTTCTTTCATATATAACATGACAATTTTAACCACTTTATTTCACATGATATTTTTCAACACTTTTATAATAACCTTTTTTGTTTATTTTATTACAGCAGTAAACATATAGCATGCTGTATATGTAGTCCCACCATATATCTAGTTACAGAAAGTTTACTGATGTTTAACCAAGTGGCTGCATAATTAAGAGTAACGTTACAACCACATTTTGTTCCACTCCTTACTTAATAATACTTGATTAACCAGCAGCGAAACGTTATGATTTATATTTTTGGATTGTTTTTAAGGTTTGAGAAAAAAAAATGTGTTTAGTTGTTCAATAAAACATCATTTATGAGAACACTCTAACTGTTGCTTCTAAAATTATATGTTTTAAAGTAAAAAAAAAGAGAGAGAGAGAGGAGGGGACGTGATGGGACTTCACTAACCAGACAAATACTTTAACCAACTAATGTTGAGAAATAGTGGTATAAGTAGTACTAATCACGTTGAAATTAAATACGTATATATATATATATATATGAGAAAAATAATGATTACATATTTGACACTAAAATAAAAAAAAATCAGTCACCGATTCCTACTCAGTTATAAGCACATAATCATTCGGATCTATGTATCACCACTAGCCAGTCACATCTTATCACTCAGTAATGCTTCTGGTAACTTATCATTAGGATGTTTTTTATTCCTCGTTTAAAACCAAGCTATGAATATACTGAATCACAAAATATATGTTTTTCATCTATATTGCTTGCATGTGTTTAAACCAGTAATTTAGCACAGCATGCAGAAATTGATAAGGAAATCTTTTGTTTTATTATTTGTAAAAAAGAGATTTAAAATGTGTTGGAAGGTTCGTATAAAACTGATTTGGCACATCAAGTTTACAAAAGAGCATTCTGTTTTAGCATCTTCTGAACACTGGTGGAATTCAGTAGGACCTCTGATACAGATGTTAGCAATGATAACCGACGTTTTCCTTGTTTCGATGCTTCTTCATTTTGGAACTAGAGTGACTTGTCAAGAATCAAAAGGTAAGCTAATGTAACTTAAGAATGTCTGTTTTAGTTATGGCTATCATTTATATAACCTTATTTCTGTAATATATTAAGTTGTCTCTAATTTTACCACTATAAACCCATACCTTGAGACTGTCGCATTTCTCAAGAGGATATCAACCTTCAATTATTTCCTTCAGCTTAATATTATTATTACATAATATAAGGTAGATATATTACCATTTTAACCCTTCAATTTAAGCAACGTACCGTACTATTTGGAACTGATTAAGAGTATGTAGATGTGAACAAACAGTCACAGCCTTCTGAAGCGTATCTACTTGCCCCAGCGTAAATGAAAATATGAAGGATTTATCCTGGCCAATACGTGATTTTACAGTAAGACATTTGCCTGACCAGTACGATGTAGAAAGGTATGGTTCTTTTCCATTCACTCTGTACTGAGGAAAGGACCGCTGGCCGTTCAGTAGGTTTCAATACTTTATGAATGGACTAAGGAGTAGATATGGCAACACATTGAATAAATATTTATTTATCACCAAAAAATGTGGCATGTCCTCTGGCGACGCTCTTGATCTCTGTGTTTTATGGTGTTATTTCACTGATAATTTGGGAACTTTACTTGTCGCTATCCCAACATTACCATGAGAATACAGAGTGATCGTATAGTAGTATTGTATGTATTTGGTTAGAGTCAGAGAAGCGTAATTTCTTTCTTCTCTGACTGTCCAGATCTGTAGTTGACTTTCCGTATTGGAGTTTGTCTTGTTTGATCGTATAGTAGTATTGTATGTATTTGGTTAGAGTCAGAGAAGCGTAATTTCTTTCTTTCTTCTCTGACTGTCCAGATCTGTAGTTGACTTTCCGTATTTGAGTTTGTCTTGTTTTTGTTCGTCATACATTCCAGCTTAATTTGAAAACAGTATTGTCCTCGTCTTAACATAACAAAACATAAGGAAAGCAAGGGAACCATTTGGTCCTTAAGGATATCACTGCACACCATGCCTTAAAAAATTAATTAATTCTTTATTTTTCAGGAAATTGTCGATTCACCTTTTAATATCTTATAAAGTGTTGACTGTTTCGGTGCTTCTTCATTTCAGTTACTGGAAGGCTCTAGGGATCAGTGCTTGAGGCTGTACTTTTTATACATACAATAATGATATTGATAGGGTCATAATTAGCAAATTGAGGAACTGCAAAATGACTTTGAGTCCAAACTTTGATCTAGTTTTAAACGCTGGGGAAAACGTTGCCGATCTCTCAATTTTCATCTACTGTTGATTTTATGTAGTTCTGTAAAGTTCACTGACACGAAAATACCAAAACCAAATCCGTTAAATAAGCAATTTTATTTCACGTTCAACTGTGTTGATGTGTACAACTTTTATTATAAAGATATCCTGGTTTTTCACATCTGAAACTTTATCTCCAACGCGCATCAATTCCTAAATATAAGCGATTCCATCTTCAAACTTCAGTTACTCACTGGCAAGCAGATCTAGGTTAGCTAATATAGGTTGTCACTCACCTGCATGCATTTTTCGTGCAAGAACATGATGCAGATTTTGATGTTACTTAACATGTATAAGAACATGATACAGATTATGGTGTTACTTAACATGTGCAAGAATATAATACAGATTATGGTGTTACTTAACATGTGCAAGAATATGATACAGATTCTGATGTTACTTAACATGTGAAAGAATATGATACAGATTATGGTGTTACTTAACATGTGAAAGAATATGATACAGATTCTGATGTTACTTAACATGTGAAAGAATATGATACACATTCTGGTGAAACTTAACATGTGTAAGAAATTATGGCTAATTCTTTTGGCCGTAAGTATGTTAGCCATGCAGTATTTCCAAAGTAAAAACTTGTATGTAGGTAATGTCTATCCCAACTGGTCACATCGTAACAGGAAGTGGCTGGTCTACTTTCCGTCTTGCTGATAATAGCAGTGGGCGTAGACGTCGTCGATTGGTGTTCAACCAACCAGTAGTCAAATAGGAAACTTCTAAAGTTCGTGCTCCATCATGGGAGAGCACTCCATATCTAGGAGCTGGATTCTCCTCATTTATTTGTCCTCTGGCCTCACCAGACCAAACGACGAACGGGAGATTAAAAATATGCTGATCCTCACTCACCAGATACTATTGTTAAGTAGCATCAGAATGTGTATCATGTTCTTATACATGTTAAGTAACAGCATAATCTGTATCATGTTCTTACACTACAAAAACAGCACATGATAAATCAAATCAAATTAAAGACGTACTAAACAGACTTTAAATGGTGCACTATCACTGGTCTAAAATGCATAAATTTCTGTCACTACAGTAAAATATGACAGGTTTTGCATTTCATATTAACTGAAGCAATAAGTATAAAACAAACTACACAGCTGCTCAAATAACAAATTTAATTCTGCAAGTGGCCCAAATACTCAGTGACGTGCACAGAGGGGTGACTGGGTGGACTGAAGCCTCTACCTTCCTACAGTTATGCCCCAAAAGTGCCCTTTTTTATGTGTCATAAAAAATTGTCAACTACGAAAAGATACACCTTACTCCACCCCTTGCTTGCCGAGAGTTATTAGTAAAAAAAAAGGTTTCAGTTAAAATGAATGACACACACGAACTTGCAGGTCTTTGTAGTAGGAAATAACTTTGATATGCTAACAAGAGTTAATACCAAGAATTCACTTTTTAATTTTAACTCGTAAAAATGTTTACATGACCAATTGTATAGGAAAAAAAGAGGATCTTTTTTATGTGGTTTATTATTGTTATTATATATTATTCATGTTACAGTATAAATATAAATTACGGTTAAGCGAATGAAAAACTACAAAATTAGGTACGTAAGTATAAGTTTCGACTAGGGACAGAGCACAGCCTAGTGGTTAACAGAAGAAAATAAAGGATTAAAATAACGTACCTTACACCCTTCTTCTTTTTCGTAACAGACTCTCAGTATAAAGCTCCATTGAAACAAAAAACAGTATACCAAGTATTCTGTATATCAGAAAATGTTCCAGTGAATAAATTAAATAATCCCTTTAAGCTATGCCTAATAACATTTTCAAATGAAAACAAAGTAGCCCAGGACATAAAAAATACAAATTTACATGTTATTGCCCTCTTGTGGTATATAGACATCACAAATCTAGTTTTTTAGTAATTTATATTTAGTAACGTATATATATATATATACGAATATTCAAAGCACCACCAGGGCTACAAGTTAATATTAAAGAACAGATAATTTCTCTCTTGATTCAGACAGAATTTGTTAAGCACTAAAGTGGGAGATTATATGATATATATATATTAGGATATTTAGTTTAATAATAATATATATATATCCAGAATATGATATATATATATATGGATATGATCTTCTCGAGCGTAATAAACATATATAACTATTCAAACCACCAAGTTCGAAATATCATATCTGTTTTTTAATATTTTTGACTTCGATAGGTTGGTAGCGCTTTCGCAGCTATAATACTTCTTTTCAGCTAATGGCTCTTCTTATAGTGCTAAATGTACAGGAAACAATTAAAGTATTGCCTAGATGTTACTTTATGTACTATGAATTGATTAAAAATGCTATGTGCTGTTTATTGAAATGTTTGGATTTTATCCGTCATCACCCTGGGTGTGAGGTTGTATTAAGACTGTCACATGGGGCATGGGCACTCATGGGTTCTTCAGTTCCAGTTTTGTGATCGTTCAGTTATAGAGAGAAAAAACTGAATTCTGACGGTGTTTTATTTCAGGAAAGTACTGAAGAATAGATACTTCTTAATGGGCTGTTACCTACCGGATGAAAATACCCGTAGGGAAAGGGCTGAAGAATATGTAAGGAATATTTCCCTCCCAAAGAAACAGCTGTCATAGGAATAGGGTTCACAAAAGTCTAAATTAAGATCTCACAACTGGCTGAATGCTTATTGAATTTTTCTTGACAGTGAATAAATGTTTATTACTCATCCAGATAACAGCAGTAAGTACAGGGTACAAAACTGAGATAAAGTTCAACACTTGAAAACCAGCTGAACTTTAAGGGCTGTTACTTTTTAAACTGTTCGAATATCTCATTCTTTCCATGGAAAAAAACCCAAGGAGCCAAAATATTAAATAATCAAATCACTTCTCTTGATGATACATAGTTGTGAATTTTCTATTTGGTTTTGCTAGAACAATAAATAATTCTAATAAACAGCTTTTAATAATTATGCTATACACCACAGTGATATGTGCTCAGTGTTGATTAAAGCAGCTCTTCGGGTGTGGTCTAGTTCTGTTCAGTGTTGTGTTGTTCTAGCAGGCTTTATACTTCACTGAATATTCTGTTTTTTGGATATCGCAGCATAAACTAGCAAGTTCTGGTAAAAATTCACTTTGGTTTTCACGCAAAGCTACGCGAGGGCTATCTGCGACGGTCGTCTCTAATTTAGCAATGATAAACTAGAGGGAAGTGTCAGCACCACTAAATCTTGGGCTACTCTTTTACCACCGAATATTAGGATTGACCATTACATTACAACGTCCCAACGGATGAAAGGGCGAACATGTGAGGGGACAGGGATTCGAACCCGCAACTCGCATAAGTGCAAGTCGAGCGCCCTAACCACCGGGCTATGCCAGTCCTAAAATTTCAATACGATATTTTTTTTATGTTATGTTAAACATATCTCAGTCCAACATTTTGTCAAATAAACGGTTTACAACAATCGGATACGAACATCTCTTTCGTGTTTTTTTACATTAATAATCATACAGCTTGTTGACAATAACGCTGTTTACCGTACCTTAAAATCTGAACACTAAAGTTGTTTACTTTAGAGTAACTATTTACTAAACTCTACGTTATACACTAAGTGATTATATGAGTCTATTGGTAAAGTTCTTTTGCATGTTTATTGAATACAGATCTGTGAACAAAAATAGTGTTTTTATATCTTGTAAAATATTGTTTAAAAGTTTTAAAGTGCAGATCGTATGAACGTTGTCTGTATCAATAGATTTAAATTTTTTCATGATATATTGAGTGACTACGGTAACCATACTGAGCGTTTGTTTGGAATCTATTATGTGATTATGTATAAAATTTCATCTGTTCTGGTTTAATACCTGATAGCTTGTTTATTTGTTTGTTTCAAATGTCGCGCAAAGCCACACGAGGGCTATTTGCGCTAGCCGTCACTAATTTAGCAGTGAAAGACTAGAGAGAAGGCAGCTAGTTATCACCACCCACCGCCAACTCTTAGGCTCCTCTTTTATCAACGAAATAGTGGGATTGGCCGTCACATTATAACGCCCCCACGGCTGAAAGGGCGAGCATGCTTGGTGGAACATGGATTCGAATCTGCGACCCTCAGATTGCGAGTCGAGTGCCCTAACCACCCGCGAGAAGATAGAGAAAAAATATTTCTACAGCAGTGGTTCCCAATGTTTTTTGTTGTTCTTGTTGTTGTTGTATTATTATTTCAACATGTACTGCTTGAATCAAAGACAAGATCGCATATCTTTGAACACGGATAAGACATCTGATCCTTCACAGTATAATAATTATATGTAAAAGCGGTTCTGGAATAAACAAATAACTTAATAAAATTTTCAAATAAACATTACTTTAATTTAACATTGTATTGTTTCCTTTTTTTACCGTCTTTACCCGTCGCGAACCACCTTTAGAATGCAAACGAACTCCTTGTGGTTCGATTACCACATATGTAGAATGACAACCATGGTTCTACGACTTTAGACTAGATTAAGATGTTATATAGTTTCTATAGGTTTTGGTACTAAACACATTAAACTGACTTTAGATAGTAAAAAAACTCCAGATAAACTAGTGATATGGAAAGTATAATGATAAGTGTGTAATGAAAACTACACTCTAGGAAAAGTGGCATAAATCTAACTACAGAAGATATAATAAAAAAGATACAGTTTGTAATTTGTACTTAGAGCAAAGCTACTAAGGCTGGCTACTACCGTCCCTGATTTTGAGCTACTAATGAGAGGGCAAATGGCCACTCAGTAGTACCCCAGCAACCACCACGCTAAGGAATTGAATGGCGCTCTTATAACGCACTCACAGTTGCATTTATGTTGAGTTTGGCTACTAATGTACCTGAGATTCATCACTGTGTTACACTGAACAAAATGTGATGTGGTGAATTAGGAGCTAAGCTAAATGTAAATTCAGTTTTACAGCGCATGAATAAAATAGTTTTACTTTGCTTTGTTTATTAGATAACACCTACTGTTTGAACTAAGGCAAACTTTTGGAAGGATTTCACATAGTTTTATGTGTTACATCAACTCAATAAATTTATAGTAATCATTATTGTTTAAGTAGACCTTTAAGGGGAAGTAACTCATACAGGGAAATAATATGCAGATCAGGATGTTGCTAATATTGTACACATTGTCAAGTAAATTACATGGAACTGGAAAAGATGTTACATTTAAGATGGTAACATGTAAGAAATAACCAAACACAGCAGTAACATTAGATGTTACTCTCGTTCTGAGACGAACTAAGCGAAATGAACTATCGAGTGACTACGTGAAATGGAGGAGGAGAATGTTTTGAAATTTTTATTAATCGATGTTATTTTTTATTCACCGCTTGTATGGCATGCTTTCAAGAATAAGTATTTGATTACAACTAAAAAGAAGCACAAATCTACCTCAGCTAAATAGACGCAGACTGAATTCATTGCTTTGTGCCACTAGCGCCAGATAGAGTAAGGATCCGCTGGCCGCGGTCGCTGGATGCTAACATCGCGAGCGGTCAGTTCACTCTTCAGTTCCGTACTTGGTGGTGCTTTTTTTTTTCCAGTGGCGAATTATTTGCAAAAAAAAAATGTGCACATCGAATTTTCCTTTTAAAATTTCCAACTACTAAGAAAAAGCATACTTGTACCAATATTTCATGTTGCTGGATTGATGATACTAGAGATTAGAGAGACGCGTGAGTTCTGGAAAAGAGTACTAGGTATACATATTTTATGCATAATGAGGAAACTATATATACATATTTTATGCATAATGAGGAAACTATATATACATAAAATACTACGTACTTTTTATTTTTCCTTGCTTT
>NW_013665643.1:278768-285310 GCF_000517525.1 Limulus polyphemus | reverse complement strand
AAACTATATATACATATTTTATGCATAATGAGGAAACTATATATACATAAAATACTACGTACTTTTTATTTTTCCTTGCTTTTTATATTTTGGCTACAAAACTGTCGTTTCGTTTGATGTCATGAAAATAAATTTCTAAGCTAGTAACTTGTCGTGAATTAATAATAATGATAATTACATATAAATTCGGTCCTACGCAAATTATAAACTATTTATATTTACACCTATAACTACAAAACAAATAGCTGAAATTATATTTTCTGCTAGCAAAGTTACTTCCTTAAATTTGTTTATTCTTCCAAAATTAACATGTTCGTACAAGAACTTTCAAAGAACTTAGATATGCTAAGCTAATACCGGTATCAAAAATATTAAAATATTTACTATGCTAATACTTATATGACATCATTTAATAAAGAGCTAAAACATATATAACTTTTTATAATTTTATTTTATGTTATGAAACGTCACATGTTTTGTTAACCTAAACAGATACCGTTTTATGTTTTGATTTTACGTAAGGCCAGTTGTGAGGAATGTGAAATATAGCTACCTTTTTTTTCTCTTTAATTCTTAGATATTTCCATTAACAGCTGCTCCTTCTGCCACAGCAACCTCTCTGTCAGTTTTGTGGCACATTTGATGAATTATTTACCAAAAGGCGTAATTCCTATCCTTATATTTGACAATGGATGCAGTAAGTACTGATGTTTTTAATCTATTGTAACTGATCCTTTAGGCTGACAATCTTAAATTGTAAATCTATGGGGTAAGTATCTTATATCAGTTCATCTAAATTGCTATTATAACTATTAGAAAACCTACTCTAGATAAAAAGAAAATCATAAGGTAAGGTTATTAAACTTATTTTGTGAATTACCATAATAATTATAGTCAGCAATGTAATTATAGTTGTACAAAAAATGTAAATATATAGAAATCACAAATAAACTCTTGACATTATATTACAAGGTAAATTCTTCCAGTTCAACATAGCGGTTTCTATACCAACACGATGAACGTACGACGTGTATGTTCTTCCAATTAAATGTGGCTTCTTTATCAACAAGATAAACGTTCGACGATTTAATGTGCTGTGCTTAAGACTATTTAATGATGCTCAACACAATGAACGTATGGCGGTTTAATGTGCTCTGAGTAACTTTATTTTATGATGTATAACACGAATAAATGAACGACGATTGAATGGGATGTTTGTAACACTGTTTTATTATGCTGAACACGATCAACATACAACGAATTAACGTGTCCTGAGTTATTTACAACATTTAACACTCCATACATTTTCTCATTATATTGTTAACTTTGAAATCACAGGTTCGTTGACATGTGTGGGTTTGTATTATATTTTATTGTTGTTTCTCAGTTTACATTTGCGGAACATAAGCCAAATATTTTGCTAAAGTGTTTTATAATAACTCAATTTATATGCAAAACACCCTGCTCATTTTGATTACTTCAAACTCAAAAAGTGGCGGATTTAAATTAGGGGTCCAGAGGGTCTGAACCGCCCTTTTTTTCCCTTTAAGAATCTATGGACTAGTAAGCAAGGGGAGAGTCAAAGACTCTGAAAGATCTTTATAAATATTAATTTGATTTTCTCACATCATTAATGGAATGACACATATCTTAATTCATGCTCAAATATGTTACAATACATAAATTATTTTGTGTTTAATAAATCATTCGGTTGAAATAAATGTGAAACGCTTTGATGTTTTTGTTTTATTAAAAACACGAAGATCACCACCTTTGTGACAAAACTAATTAAAAATGGTGACTGGTAGTTTTATTATTTTATGATAGCATTAACAAGTTAACAAATTTTGGACCCCCCCCCCCTTTAAGAAAATCCTGGATCCGCTCCTGTTCAGATAGATTTACTGCAATCAGGTGCATTATTTACTGTACATTCCATGATAAATCTAGCACACGGTCATCTGGTCCTTGTAGTATAAGAAGATCCAGGAACGTATTATGTAGGGCAGTACAGTGATTTGGTACAGTTGGTAAGGTGGGAACTTGAACAAATATAAATACTTTATTTTCAGAAAGTAGACAAAGGAATGGCTAATCGGCTGAAAGAAAGCGTACTTCGTTGTGATCAAATTTAAATAAAACGAATGAATTGTATTTAAATACAAAGAGTAAATGAAACAGAACTTTCTTACATCAACAGGTATTAACGTAAAACAAGGAGTCCTATATTTCAAGTACTAAATGTTTGAAAGTGTTGTGAGACACTTGGTTCATTGAACAAGTTTATATTTAATATATCATTTTTTTTAATTCAGCTGATCAAGTTTCAAGTTCAATAGTGGAGGAGATATACGTGACGTCAAAAGGAATACTTTTGCAGTCCATCACGTTTCAATCATCTGACGAGATCGATTCCGCAGTTACTAGACTACAAGAAGTTATCCTGACGATGTCCAAACGAACACAGGAAATTTACGTCTTCTGTGTTTGTCTCCTCCATCCCGAGCTCGTGCCACTAGTAAGTTGTTTTCACTTTCCTTGTATATTTTGTTGTCCATTCTGTTCTTAAGTACAATTTTAGCTAGAAAGATAACGCTCCAAATGAACATTACTCAATATTAACTTGTTGCGAACTGATTGCCATACAGTGTTACATAATCATACTTCTGTAACTTAATATTAAATATAACTCTTAACAAATACACCACTAATTAAATGAGACTTAATTCCTGAGATCTAAGCTTAGAATACCACATACCTTGTGGTAGACTTAAAATAAGACCCAAAACTGGAACGCTTTCGAATAGTTGACTATTCTTCTTCTTACGTGTGGTGTAAGTATTCAGGAAGATAAGGAATAAATCATTTTGAGAAGACAAATCATCGTTTTCTGTTCCTATCTGACGTCATCAAGTTATATAATAGCAAAGAAGCTCAAGAATCTCATTCTAACATTCAAAGACAGCAAATTACTAAAGTTACATCTAGCTGTGGATCATAACTACATTTTCAAAACAAAACCTAGTCCCCAAGTGGCTCAGTGCTTATAACGCTAAAATTGAGGGTTCGATCCACAAGGTGGACATAGAAATGATAGCCTATTATTTATCTATGCAATAAACAGTCATTCATTCAAAACAAAGTATGTAAAGCTGTAAGATTAAGCTGTGTCTTAAGTGTTATTATACTAGTAGAACCAAATCATAACATAGGAGTATTTGATTTAATAACCATGGCAACATTTAGGCACATTTCAGAACGGTTTTATTCGAATGATGTGATAGCAAGCAAAGCACAGCATAATCGTTTTTAGTGTACTAGTACCTGAATTGAAGTTCAGGCTCACATATGTTTAAATAGTATAATAATAGTTAAGGTGTAGTTCATGCTTTTCACCCGGTATGTTATTACCTATCAATTTTGAAATACTAATATTTTGTTTTTTCTCATTGCTTATGTCGGGTAAATAAAACTTGTCTTAACTGTTTTTTGTTTCTATTTAAACGTGAAAACAGAAAGACATTTTTATTTTTTTTAATATTGATACCACCTGGAGGCTTTAGACTTGAATAATGAATAATAGGCTAACTTTGATACCTTGATAATATTTTATATATCTTAACTTGTGTTACTGAACTTTCTTATTTATCAACACGGCAGAAACATCGTTAACAGCGAACGTATCTTACTGTTGATTCAATGCATCCTAATCCTTACAGATTTCCGTTTGCTGACATGTTGATATTACCTATTTTTTCAGGATTATCTCCGTTTCTTTGCCCCCTAGTAGCACAGCGATATGTCTACGGACTTACAACGCTAGAAACTGGGTTTCGATACCCGTAGTGAGCAGAGCACAGATAGCCCAATGTGTAGCTTTGTGCTTAATTACAAACAAATCCGTTACTTTTTATGTTACTTTTTTGGGATTGTATCAGTTTGATTTATAGATTTATTTTATTCTTACTCAAACGTTTTTAAAGTTGAATCTACAAATGCCCAACATGGTACGAGACTAACATTGCCATGGTACAAGTCTACTAGCACCACAAAATAACACTAGTAGAATATCCTTTAGTGTTGTTCATATAACTGTGTAAAATATTGCCCAACAAATCTAACATCTCCCCGGTAAGTTTGCGGCCTTTCAATACTAAAATCCGGAGTTCGAGTTCTCGCGGTAGACAGAGTGTAGATAGCCCATTGTGTAGCCTTGCCAGGGCCAGACTATTTTGCGTTCTAGGCAAAGCCAGCTACTTGCACCCCTTGAAAACAATAAACTGGTTATGAACTAACAATGAACTATAAACTATTATGAACAATGAACTATTATATTTTCCTTTTATTATGTTTTTTCTTAAAACAACTAATTTGTATAAAACTGTGACTCTTAAAGGTCAGTACTGCGCCCCTCTGAGGTCTGCGCCCTAGGCGGCTGTCTAGTTCGCCTAATGGTAGCGCTGTCCCTGAGCCTTGCACTAAGAAAACAACAAATAATCTAAACTCTATGTTTTGATATTTATTGAGTCTACTTTGTCAAAACTTTGGGCATAAGACATTGTAAGCCGAAAAAAAAAGAGCTATTGCGAAAAAAAATGTTTTTTTCAAGGTAACGCTAAGAGATAAGACTATGGATAAAAACGGTATGTGTCGTTGTGATGAATAAAAAAAAACAAAAAAAAACACATGCCGATAAGGTCTACTTCTCCAAAATTATATGCGTAGAACACTATAAAACCAGCAAACGTTACTGGGAAAACAGCAATTTGGTTTTGACTAGCAGGTAACGTTTCAGGATAAAAACGATAAGTGGTGTTATCGTTATAAAAAATCACGAATAATACTCAGGTATTTATGGTGAATGTACGTCATCATCAACAGCATGATTATACCCAACTGAAGATTCAACACATCCTAATCTTGTGTATTGATTTATGGCATTAAATAATTCTCGTTAGTTTTTTTATAGAATTTGATCTATCAATTTATATTTTCAGTTCTATGTAGTTAGCTTACTTTTGTTCAGAAATTATTAACAGTGATGTTTAGGGTGAATCATTTTTATATCATAGCATTTTACTAGATGTAATTTTTTTGTAAATAATTTTATTGAACTTATAATAATTTATATAGAGAACGAGCCTTCTAACAATATTGTAAATCAGTGACAAAAAACCCTTAATTTCATTTGTAAAATAATTTTACGTATTGTACTAGACTGAACATTTATTTGCTATCCTATAACAGAATCGCGGTTAGTTTGTGGAAAAAAAGAATTTACATCTAAGTAGGTTTATGTGAAGAGAGTGAACTTTTAACCACTTTTCATATAACTTGAACTATAAGAGTAGCTTATAAGGATGTAATTACATAGATTATTTAAATATAGCTTTCTGGTTGTGTACTCGGATGCTCAAAGGCTCAGAATACCCATTGTGTAACTATGCGCTCAAAGAACCTTTTGCTTTCAATACAACACACAACAGCATCAAGAAAATAAGAGACAAGCTGAGTTCATAGGTCATTTGATGAGGAAAGAAAAGATGGAACACATAGTAACAAATGGCAAGATAGAAGGAAATGGAAGCAAAGGAAGACAAAGAATAAAGATGGACTCACAAAACGATCATCGACGCCTACAATGAAGAAGAAGAAGAATACTGACCATAAGTTAAAAGAATTGTGGAAGATTCAAATAATCATTTTGATGCATTATTTCGATTTTTTAGGGTTCTTACACTCGAAAATTGAGTCAAGAACATTTTGATCAAATCACAACTATTTCAACTGGAAAGTTTCAGTTTCATGACATTTTTAATTATTCGAAAGCTTTGTTTATATATATAAAAAAAAAGTTAAATTATAGTGTTATTAGACCTTTACGAGCATTCAGAAATGAAAACTTTTTTTATGTCTTCGATTGAATATTATTTTTCATACTGTGCAGGTTTATATTTATTTATTTTATTTATTAAAGGCTCCCGTTTTCGAAGTGATGCATTCTTTGGCCCTACACACGTATAACTACCTCGGTATATAAATGTTTCTCTTCATAAGGAGGCAATAACTATTCAGTGGTCATGACGCCACGGCTTGCAGCTGATGCGACATGCGCAACTCATTCAATAGAAACTTCATATATAACTATTTAGGTAAAATACTATCGTTAGAGACTGTTGCATTTGAAATACATATGGAATAGAAAAAACATGAGAAGAGTGAGCATACATTATTATGAAAGTTAATAAGACATTATTATAAATATCCGTTGGTGAGATGGGTGTTTACTATCTTTTCCAGATTGACAAGATGTTCTACAAGTTTCCATGGGTTAGGTGGGTATTGCTAACTGTAGACAATGATCATTCTTATACATCCGATCCTTCGTTATTCCAGAGGTATCCAGTGTCAGCCTGCAAAATCGCCCTGTCGTATGAGGAATCTTTAGCTAATGCATACTGTACCAGCGTAAGTAACTGAATGTCCCAGTAGATGTCATCATCTAACATTAAAAAACTCCGTCGATAGAGATTGAAGGAAAA
>NW_013665643.1:272355-277768 GCF_000517525.1 Limulus polyphemus | reverse complement strand
TTTTTACCAACGAATAGTAGGATTGACCGTCACATTATAACGCCCCCACGGTTGAAAGGGCGAGCATGTTTGGTGGGAGAGGGATTCGAACCCGCGACCCTCAGATTGGGAGTCGAGTGTCTTAACCACCTGGCTATGCCGGGCCACGACTAACTATTGAGCTTTCATAAAAAATCACTTTCTAAACAAATCAAGTTACTTAGCGAGCAGTAACTAATAATTTATAAAGAAAAACTGCTTGCTGTATGGTGTAATAAATCGGAAAAAAATATTAATAGAATCGTTAATTACACAATTAAAGTTCTAAATATGATGAACTCAGTGAACTGGAGAAAGATTAAAATCGTGTAAAACTAGAAAAAACACGGTGTTATTTTCTGGAAACAATAAAATGATAAAGATAAGCTCAAAAATTGTCTAGTGAGTCTACAATCTCGATTAATTAAATAGTAGTGTGCTTATAAAAAAAATTATTATGTATCCGTAAATATATATTCAATTTTTCAAAGGATTGGTTCTTTTGGCATTATATTTTTACCCAAATATATTATATATTGGTCATATTTTCTAATTAGCAATTACTTTAGAAAACTGAACACTTTTAATTTAAATATTATAACACTATAAAAGTTTGTATTTCTATACTTCTTATTTCACTGCAGCTAAAACTAACTCACGTTCGAAGAAACATTGTTAATAACATAAACATCAAGTAAAAGGAAAGTTAAAACATATTACAGCTGCTTAAAAGTCATCTGAACCGATATGTAAATTTAACAAAGAGTCGATCAAAGTCCTTATGGCGGCAAGAACTACGTTTTGACTGCCTTCCCTGTATCCAATAGCTCAAAATTTGGAATTGCTAAACCTGAACCATAGGAATATCTGACATGGCCATTTAGCCAATGTGTGCATAAGGTGCCCTTCGGGTGAAAAAAAATAAAAATCTACATACTTGTATATTCACTAATCATAAAGTCCCTCAGTGGCTGAGCAATAACCTTGAGGGTTTATGTAACGTTAAAAATCGGGGTGATATTCACTTATCATAAAGTCCCTCAGTGGCTGAGCAATGACCTTGAGTGTTTATGTAACGTTAAAAATCGGGGTGATATTCACTTATCATAAAGTCCCTCAGTGGCTGAGCAATAACCTTGAGGGTTTATGTAACGTTAAAAATCGGGGTGCGCTACCCGAGATACAGTACCGGATTAATGAATTTTGGGGTCTTGTGTACTATGAACAATTTGTCTCTTGTTCCTTCAACTAGCCAGAGCATATGATATATACAGACTATAAATATTAGAACAGTTCCCTATAATGTTAGTATTATTAATACAAAAACAGATCTTTGTCACAGAATAACACACACATACCACTGACAGGGCAAATATTTTGTGTTCGTACTGTAATAATTTAATGAAAAATAGATAAGCTGAGAAAGCGTTGTAGTCATTGTAAAACATGGAGGAGTGAATGACGTTGGTGTGTATTGTTATTTTATGTTGGTTTTCTTTGTCATATACACCTATTTATGAAATCTCATTGATGTATTTTATGCCCCGGTAGTCGAGGGCTCCCTCTGAGTTGGGGACCGTGTGCAAGTTCACCGCGTGCACACTGCTTAATCCGGGCCTACCGAAGTGGACATAGCACAGATAATCCCATTGTGTGGTTTGCGCTTAAAGACGAAACAAATAGAAACAAACTAATTACTACTTTCCGCCAGTTTAGAAATTTTTACTAAATATGATCTGATCTATTCTTAGTTATCGCTACTTTTCTGCAGTTTAAATATTGTTTTAAAAACGATGTGGATAATTTAATTATCGTTGGCTAAAATCCTTTTTGAGTTTACTTGTTTGTTTATTCAAAGTGGTCACTGTTGGTCTACCTTTACGTAATGTTGCTAAAAACTGTTCTGGTCAGTACCCATTACCCTTTAACAAAGGTTTGTATTGTAAAAAATAGTAAGTTGATTTATTACTAGTGAATACTACCTTTGTTTCAAACATAAAATGTTAAAATGATCTGGTGTTATGATATATTCACAGTGGCTACTAGCCGTCTGGTATTTATGTATTTGTTAAAAGTTCATTTGGTTCATTCAAACTGAGTTTTGTGTATGTTTGTGTTGTTTTTTTTTACATGAAACTTAACCAGTGTATGCACTCTAGCTGTTTGACCTGTCGTTGCTAAAATACTTGTTGTTTGACAAGAATCGCTAACCTTTTTAGAAATATCATAATAATACTAATGTTCGTTTTAAAGGTTGTAATAATAATACTAATGTTCGTTTTAAAGGTTGTAATAATAATACTAATGTTCGTTTTAAAGGTTGTAATAATAATACTAATGTTCGTTTTAAAGGTTGTAATAATAATACTAATGTTTGTTTTAAAGGTTGTAATAATAATACTAATGTTCGTTTTAAAGGTTGTAATAATAATACTAATGTTCGTTTTAAAGGTTGTATAAAGTTTTGTTTGATATATTTTTCTATAAATTTAAAAACTGGTTATAACAGCTGTGGAAACAGCAGTATTGTACGCTTCTCAGTAAACCTCTAATTTTACAAACTGGATGAATTAACTCAACAAAATAGGTTTTGTGTCTGAGCGACGAAGATACTTTATCATATCGATCTTTTTTTAAATATTGTCCAAATCCCATGTCCATTTTTGGTTTCATTCAATCCAATTCATAAGCAAATACTTATGAATTTAATATCTAAGTTCAATCTCTACTTGCAATTATGCTAGAGACGTTGTAAAAAAACTGAAACCAACTTTATCATCGATGGTCCCGATATTGAGAATAATAATTGTAGCCAACGGATACAAATAGGAAAGTGGATTTCCAAACGTCGGAAACTTCTACCCGGGAAATCTAACGACTTCTTCCGTTTCACAAAACGCCCTCATTTCAGTGGACGAGAAATAACTGTAGCATCAGTTCATGTGAGTTTCAAATAGTATATTATACACATTGTAATTTTTAGTACCACATTATTATGGAAGTATTTGTCTTTTATACATACATTTGATTTTAATATAAAAAACTGATATATTAACCGTTGACTAGGATCTAAGAAGATATTACTTAATAACAATCAGAGAAAGCTACGCATTTAAAGCAAAACTGGTAATAAGTATAGCTAATTAAATATACTTTTCTTTTACGTTCTTATTTATAAACATTAGAATTCATTTTTTCGTCAATTTGGTATCATCGCTGCTTATAAGCTCGCTTATAAGATCTAGGTTAGTTATAAACACATTTATTTAGGTAATAATGCAAAACAATCTATCTAATAAAAGTATAATAATTAAGATTAAATATATTAAAGCTTCTAACCAACACTGTTAATGAAAGTAACAGTACGAAATAATAGAGTATATATATATTACGTACGAAACACGTAAACACTAGCTGTTGTCTTCGAGTACTGTCTTGTATTGTAGACACTAGCTGCTAGCTTCAAGTACTGTCTTGTGCTGTAAACATTAGCTGCTGGCTTCAAGTACTGTCTTGTATTGTAGACACTAGCTGCTGGCTTCAAGTACTGTCTTGTGCTGTAAACATTAGCTGTTGGCTTCAAGTACTGTCTTTTACTGTAAGCATTAGCTGTTGGCTTCAATTACTGTCTTGTACTGTAAACACTAACTGTTGGCTTCAAGTACTGTCTTTTACTGTAAGCACTAGTTGTTGGCTTCAAGTACTGTCTTGTACTGTAAGCACTAACTGTTGGCTTCAAGTACTGTCTTTTACTGTAAGCACTAGCTGTTGGCTTCAAGTACTGTCTTGTATTGTAGACACTAGCTGCTGGCTTCAAGTACTGCTGGCTTCAAGTACTGTCTTGTATTGTAGACACTAGCTGCTGGCTTCAAGTACTGTCTTGTGCTGTAAACATTAGCTGTTGGCTTCAAGTACTGTCTTTTACTGTAAGCACTAGCTGTTGGCTTCAATTATTGTCTTGTACTGTAAGCACTAACTGTTGGCTTCAAGTACTGTCTTGTACTCTAAACCATAGGTGTTGGAAACAAAATTTCTGGGGTCAAAGTTGAATGTTAATCAAGGTCGTCAGAAGTAGCTTAAAGGAGGCATGATTCTCGTCTGGAATGTATTTACAATAATAGTGGCAATTTGTGGTTCAATATTTGCTGAAATTGGTTTAAAAAACTACAAGTGAAATCAATGTGAAAATAAGCAGTTTAACGATCAACTTATGACCTTTCACTTCTCTTTAATATGTTTCAACCTTTATCTATAGTTATCAACTTCATTTTAAAATCTTATCTGTTTATACTGAGCCATGATTTTGGACCAAAATGTCAATTCAAGTTGAGCAAATTATAAGTCTATTGAAATGTATGGGGTGTCGTAGTGGGTGTTGGGCCTAGTGGAGATGGGGTCTAGTTCCGACACCTATATTCTCCAAACACCCATATTCATATAAAACCTACCGTTCGTGAGAAAATTAATTATTGTCGAATTTGAATGTGTCGTTCATACATGGTAAAGTTGTGAGAAGTATTAATAACTATCTGACCTGTGAGACACAACGTTTCCCTTCACATTTGTGTTATATTTCTGAGCTTAGTTCAAAGAAAGAGCTTAACAAAATTTCATATAATTTTCAACACTACTTTAATAATTTACAAATCTAACTTTATTATCATTATTACTACTATTATTATTTCTGGACGTTTCACCAGGTTAACTTGGAATCCTCAGGTGAATTACATGAAACGAATAGAACAGATATTTTCAGAAGTTTCGCCCTTTTGAAAAGAAACTGTACAAGCAGAAAATAACATCTACAAATCTGAATTCCAGAATAAATTAATATTTTAAAATTGTCCATTGTTTTGTTACGCCACATAATCAATGATGATCGTTAGTGAGAGTCAAATAAACCAAAAGTTTAGACTCCTAATGCTTAAAGCTAAAGTTTAAGAAATGGCAAATTGAAATGAAACTACTAATAATAATACCTTACTTACCTGTATTTTCAGACTTTCCCGTTTTTCGCCCATGAATATGATTCAAATGGCAATTTGCATGTAAAGGAAGGTATTGATTTAAAAATGATACAAGCTTTCGCTCAAAAGTTCAACTTCAGGTAAGTTTAAACCCAAAATTCAGATTCGTACATCATGCAAAAATGTAGCGAATGATGCCGGTTTTGTGAAACTTTGCGCGAATTTCCAAAAACAAACAAAACAGAAAACACTACTTGCAATTACTTATAAATTACTCGATTCGTATTAGTTACTGGGCATTCATTACGCACTTGCTGTAACAATTAAATTTTTAATATAACAAAATGTATTTGTTTGTTTGTTTGTGATTAAGCACAAAGCTACACAAGGGCTATCTGTGCTCTGCCCACCACGGGTATCGAAACCCG
>NW_013665643.1:270040-271938 GCF_000517525.1 Limulus polyphemus | reverse complement strand
CTTTCCATTTTCAGATTTCCGGGTTGGCATTTAGATTTTGGTTGAAAATCAAACATCCACATTGCATTTTTAATTTCTGTTTCATTCTCTTGATTGATTTGTTTAAAAGCAATAATCTGCCGCAAATTAATAAATATTTTAATGAAAGAAACTGATTAAAAATCAAAGTATAGAAACATAAATATATGATACAAAACTTGGCCAAATAAATTAGTCATAGGACATTTTCTAAAGAACTTTATCTTTCTATTACTATTAGTATAATATCGCTCTCACATTTGAGCCCTCCTGGAGCTCAGCGGTATGCCCGAGGGCTTATAACGCTAAAAATCGAATATTTTACCTACGATGGGCAGAGAACAGTTAGGCCATTGTGTGGCTTTGCGCCTAACAACAAATAAACAAACTCACTCTGGATTATTATATTGTGTAGACATCCAGAGGTAGTTATTACGTTATTTTATGATAGACAACAAATGTAATTTTTATAATCATCTTTAATAAAATCTCCTATTTAAAAATTCTAAATAAATGTTCATTTGAAGATAAGCGATCTTTGACATTCTTCAAACAATTTCATTCGTATTTACCTAGCATTTTGTTAAGATGTTCTCAACTTTTCCTTTAGTTTTAGTTTCCTGTACAATTTCTTGTTTTCTCGCAAGTGAGTAACTATTTTAAAAGTTCTTGAGCGCAGATATTTACGAGAGCTTATTAAGAACTTAAGTTAAAGACGTAAGTTCACTGGGAGCAAAACGTATGATATGTTACACTTTTACTATTTTCCTGTGTTTAGGCTACGCCATGTGCCCTCTATAGACAACAAATTTGGTGCAAAACTGCCCAACGGAAGCTGGAATGGTCTGATTGGAATGATTCAAAGACAGGTTAGAAATGTTTGGCACGTGCCATTATTTCAAGCAAGAAACTCTTTTTACTTAATTTAACAATATAAAAGTTGATATCAGTAATTATTTTTACTGTGATTAAAATTTATCTGTTGTTGTTGTTGTTGTTTTTTAGCGAAATTTTAATATATTACCTTTTTTTTTTCAGGAAGCAGAAATCGCTGTAAGTGATATAGGAATGTCAAACTCACGTTCAGAAGTAATAGACTTCACTTATCCCTACGTAAATGATCAGATTAATTTTCTTATACAAGCTCCTCGTGAAAAGCCTCGCGCTTTAGCTATCATCAGACCTTTCAGTTTGGAGGTAAGTAACAAGATTATCACGCCATTTAAAAGTCTGTGTAAATATTGCTTTAGAAAGAAAAACTACCCTGGAATTACTTCCAGACTCAAAGAAATGTATAACCACATGAGATAAATTAGCTCTGTTGAATAGAAACGATTCTCTTCCAATTGGAAATTTTCAGCTATTTGTGTTTGAGCTTTGTTATATAATTTTAGTTAAGATGCTTCATGCTTCGAAAGTTACATATCATCAACATACATCAGCTGTGTGATCGTATTCACGATGTGGAGATTGCCATCTATGCCGAAATCACAACCTAATTTAATTGTAAAGAACAATATCAAGTATACTTTTCTGTGAAACCGTAATTTCAAGAAAGTTTACTACTATAATGTTACAGCTCAATTTTAGAAGCAAACACAATAGCATATGGATCAAAGCTGAATAAGATTGGTTATGATATTGTCTAGAGGTTGAATAAATTATATTAAAATGATTTTGGTGCTTCACCATTACAATCTATATCGCCACGTGCGGTCATGCTCTGGTCATGACTGTATTTCTTGAAAATAGCCCTGTAGCATTGTATCCACTATGTAAGGCTCCATCGTAATTTTGCCATTCATCCTTGCATGCTTTCCATAATCCATCTAGTGTACGATGACGACGGTTTCCTGTTGCCAGTTTCAACAGTCCAATCC
>NW_013665643.1:261569-269289 GCF_000517525.1 Limulus polyphemus | reverse complement strand
TTTCAAACTCCTTAATGTGCACAAACCTAATGGTAAAACACTTTGTCTCATTTATGACCAGTAATTCCATTAGCATTTTCTCTAAACACCTGTATAAAGAATTATAACAATATTCTCTTATTTCAATTTTAACATGTATTCGGAAACAACTACAAAAGACTGTCACGTGATTATTTTGACCATAAAAATACACCCAGAATTTTAACTGCTACTTGCTTATAAGGTTCGACTTACATTATATTATTTATAACTTGAAACTTCAAATATACATTCAGTGTTAAACGGGGTTCACATTTTATATTGTATTAAGTTCATGATTTTTTTATGTTACAATACTCAGTGTAAAAAAAAAGGGTGAAATCACTCATATTCAATGCATAATAAATAATGAATCCCAATAAGTGGGTCTGCAGTAAGTGTACGGACTTGCAATGAGATAAAAGTCCCTTATAATAAAAAAGTCACAAAAAATGTTTAACTCAAACCAATATTGTAATTAATTTCAGGAAGAGACGGACTTTTGATATACAGGGTTAATATGAACTTAATTGACCTGATCTCTACAGGGTTAGTATAAAGATAGGTGGTCTATTCTAAGTCTCATAACACCAAATGTAGACATTTGTAGGCTGTAAAACTTCAGACAGACACTAGTCAGGAGATGGAGAAAATTTTGGTCGTAAAATATGTCAACAGAGGCGCTATTTATTATGCATAACAGGATTATTACCGCGATATTTGACGTGATCAATTCAATTCTACAATTCTTGAAAAGGCGTGATACACAGTTCTCTGATTTCCAAAAGGTGCATATGGTGGAGGGTGTTATATTTAAGTAGAAACACAACAAACCAACGATCTCATCAGTAAATGAAATATTATCAAGCAACGTTTTGAATTGTTGTTTTAGCCAGGAACTTGAGTGCAAATTTTAGACGTCGATTTCCATCTCCTGGTTCTAATGCGAGGACTCTCTGCTACCTGTATGGGTACAGATTCAACATCTCCCGCACAGCCTTTCAGAGTATCGCGAGATTTAGCAATGCTCAGTAAACTCATTGGTGCTACATTCCTTGTATGCATTTGTTTCTGTAACATCCAGCGCTGTTTTCCTAACGTTAGTGAGAACTTAAACTGGTACTGAAGGACGATCATTTTGATATACATCAGGAACCTAACCTGACTGTTCAATCTATTCGCGATAAGCTGTAGGATTACATGGCCTTTTGCTGCACTTGTGTTTTAATAATGGTGTAATAAACCTTTACATATTCTGTTCTTAGACATCTCAGTAAAAATGAGCAACAAGCGTTTATTTCTGTTGCTATTATACTACCCGGTATTATATTACCGAATACTACCAATACGTATATAAAGATGGGTTTAGATCGGGGATTTAGAATTTTCCAGAATGGGAGTATCGCTTATAATTAACGAAAGTGAAAAACAAATGAATATGGATCAACTTGGGTTATTAGGACCATCCAAAAGAGAACTGCAAAGAGTCGTACCCCAGCGATGGAAGTATAATGCGGCATCTTGTAACAGGCGAGAATCCATGAAAATAAAGGTCAGTGGTAAAAGCCGTCTATGCTCCAGGCAACAGTAGGTAATCAAGAAGGAACTCCATCTAGAAACGAGGGCAACGGAGTATGATTTCGCCAAGATAAGACTTTTGGTCATACCTCCAATTCAACCGTCATATGCTGAAAAGGGTAGTCATTCTATTACATACAGATGCAGCGCCTATAGATTGTTGAAACAGGCAAGAGGAATGGGGGGAACTTTTATACACTTGTGAAGTTGTCAAATTACTCAACCATTTCTTGTGAGGGAAACCCAACAAATCATGTGATAACACGAGTTTAATACAGACCATATAATGTTATAATAAATTAATGAACGTGTGTCATGATTAACTGATTTAGTGATAGTAAAAAATAGTTATATAAACTGAGTATGTTCTATTTTGTTAGCAAAAAATGGATTACAGTTAACTATCCACAATTCAATAAGCATGTCCGTATAATTCTCTCTCTATATATATATATAGTAGTAATCATGATATTTGTCATGACATATAGCAATTAAGATTACGTTTCCTAATATTTTATTACAGAGTGCAACGAAAGGAGACCTTGCAATAATTGGAAATGACATAAAAAACGACATGGAAGGAACATTGGTAGAGACCACGAGAAAGGGAGTTATCAAAGCTATGCAGGAGTCCTATGCTTTCTCCTGGTCTGGTACCATAATTGAAGGTGTTCTCGTTAACCTTGGGATCACAGAGTATCATTTTGGAAAGGGTGCTTTTTCCGACATCTTTTATTCAGTTGTTTTGCCTAAAGGATCGTTAATGACAAAAGAATTTACTAAGGCGTAAGTAGCTGCATGTCTTTTTTTCATGCTAAATAAACACATATATTTAGACTACAAAGTATCTAACACCAAAGCTGGTAAAATACAACTTTTTTTTTCCAGACCAAAAAAAACGTAACAAAACACCTTTTGTCTCTTCCACACTGGTTAATTAACCAAATGGATATTACATGTAAAATATTGATGTAAATTGTAATTATAATTGATCTTACGTTTTGTCGGTATTTTAATAGACAAAATCTAACTTAATTACCATATTTGTATCAGATTGGAACACCTGACTTTTTTGGTTGGATGTTGATCGTATAAGGCTGTCAAATTAAACAAGTCTGTCTTTTAAAACTATCATATGGCCCGAACGCTGGTGAATATGGAGAACATAGATCAAATAAGTTAAATATATGGGATTTTCCTATTTGATTAACAAGAAATGAAAATAACTCTGCTGTTGTATTGGGGGATAAAGTTAGGCAGGGTGCGATTATGATCTAACTAATTAACTTAATATCCAGGGCATAGCTAGGCATACGCACATGCGATCTTGCGTAAGGTGGACAATTAAAGATACGAATTATCTGTGATATGCAGTCTTAAATATAAGAGTTACAAAACCTTCTATATGACAAATCTGTTATAAAATTACGGCAGTATATGAACAGAATTGCATATGTAACTTGTTACTTCTAATTATACATGTTGGTATTTTATTATTATATTAATAAGTTACATTTTATCATTCTATGCCAGTTTATTTTTTATAAAAGTAATCCATGTATACAAAGGCCTTTGTGTTATTATTATTACAACTATCATCACTGTTTGTTATCGTCTAGCAAAAGTTACAGAAACAAACGCAACTGCTCAAAATTGAAATATTAACAGTACTTTATGTCGCCTATATGGTTATTTGTTTATTAGTTATAAACGCATAAGATCATCATAATGCGCCATTTGAGGTTTCAATTTCAAAGCTTTGACGATGATAGCCCCCTCCTACACATTTTTTTAGTGTGTAACTAAAATTAACGCCTAGCTACGTCCCTGATATCCAAGTAATTTCATGGAAATTAGACTGAACATTTAATTTGTTACGTATTACAATTTCAAATAGCTTAAAACTGAGTTAACTTGTAATTTGGAATTAGAAGTTAAATAAATGCCGATATATATGTAATTTATGACATTTGCCAACAAGATTGATACACACAGATTATTTTTTAATACAAATATATTTTAATATACAAACAATAATACAATTTACAATAACGGTTATTACAAATAATGCTCTATGTACAAAAGATTTACAAACTTACAAACAATATTGAGTCTTCTTTCTGGTCTGAAACTTCCTTGATATCTTATTAATTTCGAGTTGGTGTAGATACAATTCACTTAATAGGGAGCTAGCTAGCTCTGTTCTTCGTTCTTCGCCAATCATCACAGTATTAGCTTCCGAAGTTTATAGCACACTAACTATAGCAAACCAATAATGTACACTATCTTTTGGCGCGGCGCGTTGGTTATATTTATAGGCATGAAGAGAGTTTCTCGAAACTTCAGCTTATGCATTGTTTGTTTGTTATGAATTTCGAGCAAAGCTACACGAGGGCTATCTGCGCTAGCCGTCCCCAATTTAGCAGTGAAAGACTAGAGGGAAGGCAAGCTAGTCATCACCACTACCAACTCTTGTGTTACTCTTTTACCAACGAATAGTGGTATTGACCGTCACATTATAACGCCCCCAAGTATGTTTGATGGAACGGGAATTCGAACCCGCGACCCTCAGATTACGAGTGAAGCACCCTAACCACCTGGCCTTGCTGGGCCCAGCTTACGCAACAATATAAACGATATCCCAGTGTTTAAGTACACACACACACACACATACTGTTGATTCTTACATTCCAGAATTTTCTACAATTTTAGAGAATAGGTGGGAGTTTCACAATACAGATTTAACAATATAAGTTGTGTAAATTTGTAAATATAAAGTTAACTTAAACAAACATCGATATTAAAATAGATATGTTTAATAGTAAATCCGTCACAAATTAAAGTAATTCTATAATAACCTAACGGAATTTTTGTATTTGAGTATAACGTGGAATGTTTATTGAAATACGTTTATCCCGGTAATTGATAATCTTTTCTAATAAAAACAGCAGCATCTGTGATGTGTGTATTATTAAATACCTTAACTGTATAACCTTAATTGACTTAATTCCTCATGTCATACTAGATGAAAGTTAAGTGTATGATTTTTTAAAAATTTGACTGACAAAAAAAAGAAGTGATGAAAAAATGAATTATAAAATTCCTGAATACAGTATTCTCGAAAAGTGATTAGTATTTTTTTTTAATTTATTTATATTGTTAATTTATAATAAGCATTCCAGCTTATTATAAGTAAAACAAGTCTAACATAGGTCTAACAATGTGTTTTCACTGTGTTAAAATTGGTTTAGGAAAAATTATTTTGTATATACTTTCTTAGTGATAGGTTAATCAAAAAAAAGCTATCTTAACTTTGTTCTCAGCAATTTCCTAGCATTTCCTTGTCTATGCGCTATGCTACTCTTAACACATTACATTAAGTTAAAACTATGTTTGCATAATATTCGTGATCTAACCTATATAAAAGCTATTATGTGTGTGTGTGTGTGTGTGTGTGTCACGTCACGCGTGATTTCTCGAAATAAGAGGAATCATAGAAGCCAAAATGCATTTATGCGGATAGAATAGTTCGATTACTGTCTGTCCATTACGATTTTAATGACGGGGATGAAAGGGAGCCGTGAGGGGAGGGGAGTGAAACCTTGTAAGTGTAGTGAGTGTTGGTTTAATAACCCGAAAGTAGAAACGTATTGTGGGATCATCTAGCCAAGAGCCAAGTGCATAAAATTTATCATGAAAGTAAAAATATCGATTCAATTTTAAACTTAAATCGTCACAAAATGTCATATGATCGTTTACACATGTGAATAATTTTCATTGAAATCGGGTCACATTTTGTTATACTTAAAATGTTGACAAACACTGGCTATAGATTTCTCTAGACCAACCGCGACGTGAAACTCTTATCGATCGTTATAAAACCCACGAGAAACACATATAATAATAAAATATATTCATTTGTGGTAAACGAAATAATAATTTGATCCAAGTAAGAGTTTCTTTTTCTTTCCGATTTGTAAAAAAAATCCTAACGTGATAAAAAAAATAATATTATTTTCGAAATCTGCGAAGATAGATAATGGCAAGTCCATTATTAAAACCAAAACAACTGTTATGAAGTTTAAATTTACAGACCTGTGTAATTATTCTCTGAATACGCCACGAATTCATTTCATGAATTATCTTAATTTTGATAAACTCACAAAGGAATTTACTAACGTTTGACTGCCTCGACTTCACTTTTCAACATCTTTCTTGGTCGAACTTGATTTCGCAAAATGTATTTATTTCAGTTAGCTATGAAATGTGAGGTTAGGGTATACTATGGAGTGGGGGTGGTAGTACTTGCCCCGTCACTTCTGACGAACTATACGCTAGTACTTAAATAGATGCCGCCACCAGTTTTGAACACCAGTCAGATTTAGTTCCTATCACAGTGAACCAGACGACAAAAGAGCTAAAGTATTAATTAACCCACTATCTACTACAAGAACGGACATTTTAATTATTCAAAATACTTTAACACAATAATAATTTTATTAGTGGAGAAATTACTGATGTGATAATATACTTTAGATGACTCTATTTTCCATGGTTATTATTATGTACATTTCCCCCTAGAATCTATTACTTAGTTTTGATTTTTATATTTTTGTTCTTTCGCCAAGTAAGAGTCATAGTTTCACCAGCAGTAAATGCCTTGGGCATTCATACAGTGTGCAGGAATATCGTACTTGCAAGAAGCACTTTACACTTCAAACAGTTGTGTAGCTTAGTTGGTCTTAGAAGTAAAAATTAACTGTACCTGTGTGTTGGAAGAAAAGGAGACGAAATAGAGAAACCGAAACGTTATAATAATATAATTCGGGTTCGATCCTGCAGCGGACACAACACGGATAGCCAATCACTACTTATTCGTATCTTTTTTCACCTTTAAATAAATCTCTGACAAGATATAATTTACAATAACAAAGATGGTTACATGCTTACAGTGGTCATTATTATCTAACAAAAACTCGGTAAATAGATTGTTGGCGTTTTAGAATTATGAACAATATCTCCATCTTAAAGATTCACATATATATTATATATGTGTGTGAATTTTCTCTAATATGTTTTTAATTAAAAAGCATTAGTGCCTAAGTTATGTGACATATATAGAACACTAATTATTAGGAACTAATTTATATATTGTTGAAGTATGGTAGATTTGTCACACAGAGCAATGTATGTATATAACTACTGGAGGGCATTGTGCTACTGAAAAAACCTACTACCAATCTATTATAATGACTAGCTGGAGTACCCGTCCCCTGGACGGAAGTTATGTAAATTCATGACTGATGAAAGGTTATCTTAGGACATGAAAAGTTGCTTCCCTTATATGTATTGAAAATAAACGCAAAAACGCCCATAAAAACTGCAAAACACAAAATGTGAAACCGCATATTCGTATGTATTTCCCAATGGACCCAATGAACATCCATCCGAAGATCCATCAGCAGGGGACCAAGATCGTGATAAAAACTGTAAAAAGGCAAAATACAAAACTGAAAATTTCTATGTACTCCCGCATGGACCTAATAAACCTCTATACCAATTTTGGTGAAGATTCATATACACCCTGCGAAGTAGTTACACGGGCACACAATAGACAACAGACAGTACTATTATATTTATATAGATTCTCATTTTTTGTCTGTCCTGAAAATGCATGCGCACTTCATTTCAATGGATGTAAATAAAAGGCGGATGTAAGTATAATTTAGTAGATATTTTGTACAACAACATATTTAAAAGTTACCAAAGTTTTTTGAAAAGGTCTAACGTTAGATCGAAGGAGTACATTATAAGTTTATATATTGATAATATTAAGTACGGTAAAGTTTAGCTGTAACTGAACTAAAGTAAAAAACCTACACAGGGTACAGTATTTACATATTTCTATCCAATATAGGCCGTACATAATATAGGCTTAACTAATGTTAGGCCTAAGACAAGTGAACTTGCAGATTTCGATGTCTGTGATTAGAATTTTTTTTTATTTGTGAGAATTTAAAATATGATTTTTTTTAAATTGTCAAAATAAAAAGCTTTTACCTATACTTCTCAATAGTATAAATATATACTGTGTTATTGTTGGGCTTAGGATTCTCCTACAGTA
>NW_013665643.1:259406-261199 GCF_000517525.1 Limulus polyphemus | reverse complement strand
TGCAGATAGATAGATATATAGAGACAGATAATCGAGGCCAGCGAGCGGTAGTGACGGTAATATAAAGTGTGTGTTTTGTTACTGAGATTGCAAACGTATTGATTGTGTGTATTCTGTGTATCGAGAAAGAATAAACTAGTTTTAATGAAGAAAGGACTTGTATCGCTGAAGTTTCTCGGAAAGAATTTCTAAGGGAAATTAACAAACAAGCAGATACGCAACAATATATATTCAGAACAAGTTAAACGCATATACTACAAATACTTCACACCACAGAGATTATATGCATATCATAAACACTATAGTTCTCTTCTTGTTGTCAAAAGTCCACTTAGGCCTATTCAGTTGCTTTAGAATTTCAGTTGACAAGATGAACTGTATTCGCTATTACTATAGCAGTAGTATTCTGTGTGTGATTCATTTACAATTGTGGCGTGAGTTGCCGTAATCGTTTGGTCTTCTTTCTTCTAAATATCCTCTGTTTCTTTTGTCAAAGTGTACTCAGGCTGATTTAGTTACTTTAGAACCACGCTTTGATGGAATAATTATTATTCTTATCTCCTTTTTTACTGTTAATTTTACTCTAACATATTAAACGTTAGGCCTATGTTAATTGTGAAGCTTACCACTTCTACTGTAGTTAACTTCACGCCATAACTTTACTCTCTTCTGCTATTGACTGTCTTGTTTCTGCTCATCTCACACTATTTATATGTTTATCACTTAATCGTCTGCCCATCTTCTAGAAATTTCTATATTCTCGACGTCAATGTATTGCACGTGACGTTCGGTAGTCTCAACATTAATGAATTATACTTCCTACAATCATCTGCTTTTAACTCTCATTATTACGAAAAATAAACACTAATAAAATATCCACTCACAAAATAAATTAATCAACAATATCTAAACTAAACAGTCTTTTATATCATGACATTATTATTTTAGAAATTCTGTATTTATAGAAGTACTGTTGCAATGAATATACTAATTTGATCACAAATGTTTGGTGGTTCTCTGCTAGATACACAATAGTTAACATTTTGAATCACAGAAATCTGAAAGATTGCATACCATACTGAAACGGTAGCATTTTTCTAAAGACTGAAAATTCAATACAACCACAGGCTCGAATCTTTCTCATCTCAATTTACACTTGCCCAGAAAAGATTTAATTAAATGTTAGATTTATTGGAAATAAATTTACCACCAATGGCATTAGAAGGAGACGTCAAGCTAGCAGGTTTTTTTCTTGTTTGGGTTAAGTAACCAGATTACATTCTTCTTGTATTATAAATAACTGCGAGAAAAACAGAACAATCTGTTCCTAATAGGAATTTTTGTAGCGCGTCCGATAGACATTACATAACATCTTCAGTGACTATTCGTGTTACAGGGCCCTCCATTGACTCGGCGATAAGTCTTTGGACTTACAACACTAAAAATCTGGTTTCGAAACCCGTGGTAGGCACAGTAAAGATAGCCCATTGTGTAGCTTTGTGCTTATCTTAGTATTATATTGTGTAGACATTGTGACGGACTTATTATTATATATTTCTTTAATATCGATGTTTGTTTAAATTATATTTATATTTAGAAATGTACATAACTTATACTGTTAAATATGAGTTGCGAAACTCCCACCTATTCTCTTAAGTTGTGAAAGATTCTCGAATGTAAGAATCAACAATATATTTGTGTACGTAAACGCTAGTTTAGCGTTTGTATTGTTGCATAATCTGAATTTTTGAGAAACTCCCCACACGCCTATAAATATAACCAACGCGACGCGC
>NW_013665643.1:238256-258406 GCF_000517525.1 Limulus polyphemus | reverse complement strand
AAACTTCAGATATTTGACCAGGAATATTTATAAATTTCGAACATTATAATCCATTTAACTTCAGTGGATTCACATCGGACGTTAGTACTTTTACGAAAACATTACTCAACTTCATCGGTGGAAAAAATCAGCGTGTGATCAGTGAAGACCACAGAGCTAGCTAGCTAGCTCCCTATTAAGTGAATTGTATTTACGTCACCTCGAAATTAACTCACTCATCGTGAACCCTCGATAAGATATCAAGGAAATTCCAGATTAGAAAGAATACTTTATATTGCTTGTAAGTTTGTAAAACTTATGTATATAAATCATTGTTTGTAATAACTTTTTGTAATAACCGTTACTGTAATTTGTATTATTGTTTGTATGTTAAAATATATTTGTACCAAAAAATAAAACTGTGTGTATCAATCTTGTTGGCAAATATCATAAATTGGATACATATCGGCATTTATTTTACTATTAAATCTAAATTGCAATACGTAATAACATCTAGAGGTTTTTATTACTGAATGTATGGTTGATAACAAATGTCATTTATATAATCATCTCTAACACAATTTTAAAATTCTAGATATGTGTTTGTTTGAAGATAAGTCATATTTGACAATCTTCAAACATTTTTACCCATATTTAACTAACAAACCAACCAAATCCAAATATTAATCCACCTAGATAAAGTCGAGCCTCTGTTGGCTCAGCTGTGAACTTAAGAGTTAGAAAGCTGAAATTCGGGGTTCGATTCCCCCGGTGGACACAGCGTAGGTAACTCATTATGTATCCTTACGATAAAATAACCAACCGAAGATGAGGTTGGTGTAAATCTGTAATCATGTTGATGAAAATGTTGTTTATAGTAATAAAAATTGATTTATTCTTAATCAGCTTTTCAATAAAAGAAGAAAAAAAAGATATGCAGTTATTTTCTATCAGCTTATTAAAATTATTTGATATCACAGATGTACACAGTTTTTATTTCAACTAAAACTTTCTTCCAGAATAAGACAGTTGAATGAAGGAGGCTTGATAGACAAATGGAAAAGGGACGTACTAGATCAGAGAGCTCGAGAAAAAGCTTTCTCAAAGAAGAATAACAGCACACCAGTGTTGGCCTCAGTGAATCAGGGAGGACCGCGTCCTTTAACTCTAGAGGATGTACAGGGTAGTTTTATTCTTCTCTCGGTAGGCCACGGGATATCCATTGTTGTGTTTCTCTTGGAACTATTTCATTCTTGGTATAAAATGAAATCCCGTAAAACAACTAAAATGAGTACCATCCAAAAACAGCCTGTTGGTGTACGTGGATTAACCTTATGGAACGAACAGTAAATGTATTAGTAATCTTACTGTTTTTATTCACTATTTACAACATCAGTAACCATAGAAGCTTCCTAGAACACACCGATAGTATTCACATTGTAAGAAACTTTAAGACGTATATACTTGTAAGACAAAAATTAAGAGATTCTGTTTGATGTAGTGTAGTATGTAACCATTACTTTCTGTGTGTACTTATTTAAGAAAATCTTCAATAGAGAGAAGCAAATCAACTTTATAATTCACATGGTAGAATAAATAGTTACTGTTTCTAATATATATATGCGGTATATTCAAAATTGCAAGGAATGTTTATGTAATTAAACATAATAAACAGCAAGTAATAGAATAGAAAATATACAAGTTTGTGTTTGGCGACGTTTTATTTTTTACTTCTTTAAAAAACACATTAGGTTTTATTTCTAATGTATTTAATCTAACATGTGACCTAATCAAACAACATATTGTGTATCTTAAATTTTAATTTTGTAATACTAACTAGAAAAGTTAATATTTAATTTAGTTAATTCTATTTTTATTCTTCCATTGTTACCTTTTTCTTGAATCAGTGAAGTGCACAGTGGGATGACTGCGTGAGCTCAAGCCTTCCTCCTCTTATGGGCAAAAATGTCCTTTTTCTCAGTCATAAAAAAACTATCCGCAACTATGAAAAGACGCGCCTGATTCTACACCTCACTTCTAAAAGTTAAGAAAAAAATATTTCAGCTTTTAAAATGAATGGCATACAGGGACTTGTAGATCTTTACAATGAAAATAAAAATTGTGATATGCTATTAATTGTTAATACGTAAGAATTCATGTTTTAGTTTTAGGTATTAGAAGTGTCTGTAAGACCGATTGAATAGTAATAAAAGAAGATCTGTTTGCTCTCTACTGTATGTGTACCAAAAGCAACCAACGGTCCCCATAGACTCCCATAACACTTCCAAACACACCCATTAAAAAAAAAAAGTCTTGGCTTATGATGCTTGAAAAGTGCCCTTTTTTCTCAATGAGCCACTGTACGTTACTGCATAGGACTCTTCTCTAGCATACTTACGCTTTATAAATTTAGTTATGTTTTCTATTACATTTTTGCTATTTTCTTTTGTTGATTATATTTCCTGGGAATTTTAGAAGATTGTTGTATTGTACCTTCATATTCTCCAAATAAACTATTTGCAGTTAAATCCCTGAGTCCTAGAGATTATTGTTCCCACCACAACATATGGAATTGGCATCTCTCATATTGTCCACACTTTCAAAGAAATAGTTAACGTCCACTGTAAAAAAAGTTGTGGGAATATAATAGATTAACTGTTAGTCTCTCTCCTTCTCGTTTTTAACTTTTGTCGCCGTCTATTAACATTGTTGTTTTAACTACCACATTTGAAAAACGTTAGATTTTGTTTCAGACGTTTAAAATAAATTATTTTTTTTATAGAAAGGGCAGCACAACAGAAAAGAAATAAAAACTGTGCACTTTGCAAAAGATTTTTCATGATATTTATTATTCATATAGCCCCTGGAGATCCCATGCTCTCAGTATATACTCAAAAAGTTTGCAGCTGTGTCGAAAATAAAAGGTCAAAGAAATATCTTACTTGTAGATAAACACTGATAAAAGTCTATGTTTAATATTATTAAAGAAATGTAACGTTGAAACAATTTATAACATCGTTCGAGATAGCACTTAAAATGCCCCCCAGTGGCACAGCGGTATGTCTGCGAACTTACAACGCTTGAAACTGGGTTTCGATACCCGTGGTGGGCAGAGCACAGATAGCCCATTGTGTAGCTTTGTGCTTAACTTCAAGGGATGACAAATAACAAAACTAGAACAAAATCAACTTAATGACTTTCTTGATCACGTGTTATGTGAAGAGCAAACATACCTAGAATAAATTAAAATATTTAAAAAATTCTATATTAAAATGATAAAGTAAAAAATGCATGGCATGCCTGAATATCACGCTTTTCATCCCCTTTATTTCAGGCTTGTCTTCAATGCAAATATAGCTTTACCAATACTGCTGCTTGGAGAGGTGTTGACAGTTCACTTAAAAATGACCCAACATACCACACCCAAGCTTGGAAAGGTGTTGACAGTTCACTTAAAAGTGACCCAACATACTACACCCAAGCTTGGAAAGGTGTTGACAGTTCACTTAAAAGTGACCCAACATACTACACCCAAGCTTGGAAAGGTGTTGACAGTTCACTTAAAAGTGACCCAACATACTACACCCAAAGCATACAATCTGTTCCTCTATTCCAAACTAATATACTTATCCTCTTCAAGGCTGTATTGTATATTCATTCATGATAATGACGCCAGTGACAGTAGGATTGGAGTATTCGTTTTGTTACAGGCACATGATGATTTGGAGCACATAATCACGTATTCAAGCTGTGCACAAACAGATACTGAGCACTGATAATGACAAAAAGGAATTGCTTGCAATTGTATTATTTATCCAAAATGCTTGTATGGTAGCGAGTTCATTATTTGAGTGTACAAAGTATCATTGAAATGAATAACTTCATAAATCCAGAAAGTATAATTATGCATTGAATAATGGCACTGCAAGAACACTATGCTGTTGTATAATGCTGTCTATGTCATCGACATAGAAATACTGATAGATTGTCTTACAACCAGAGACAGCATTTTCATTTGTTAAATCTCCCGATCATACAATGATCAAAGTCAATACAGCAACGGTAGAAATTCTGCTTGTAGAAGGATGTTTTCTGGAAGAGCAAGGTGACGCATAGCCACAATAGACTGATGTACATAGTACTGACGAGTGTAATATCTGGTACTTATATCATTAGTTACGAGTGTAAGGTGGCACGTTGTATTCTCATTATGAACCATCGAGATGTGGTGATAACATGGAATGCAGCTAGTTGTCCCCAGGGACTGTCACACATTGTTGTGAATGAATGGAAGTGTTTTTATAGCTGCATTCATGTAAATACATTAAACAATAATGTAAACACTACACCACATGTGCTGACTAGAGAAACAAAACTGACCATGTCATGGAAACCTCTGGCAGATAGTTATAGGTTCTCCTTATAAAAATCACATTAGGTAACTAGTCCTCCGTTCAGAAGTGAGTAAATTATCAGTACGTGCTAGTAGTTATCAATTATTTCACCAAATGAGCTGAAGCTAATCCATTGGTCAGTATGTTAGCTGAATCTATTACAGATATTTTGGTCGAGCAATAAACAAAACAATGTGTAAAAACCAGGTGAGATCCACATAAATCAATAGCCAGGTTTTTGCGAAGTTTGTCGAGTGTGGTTGTGGTGAAAATAAACACTTCACCGTATCATCATGAGTTTTTTTACATTTGCTGAAGGCTTGTTTCAGATTATGATTTATATATTTGCTAAATATTTGACACCTGACTGATCTGATTGGATTAAGTGCCTATTGGGTGTTGGTTCATAGTAAGATGCCTACAGGATGTCACTTAATAACCACTCAATTATAGTACAGTTGGGGCATATAGTTAGTTGGTAGATCAATGGCTAAATTATTGAGTAATGTTGGGTAATGGGACGTTTAGTGTCTTGTAATAATCACCCACCTTATCTAGAGTTATAACAGCATTACTGTGGAGCGGTACGTACAATACTTACTAGAAACACAGGCAGAACAAATGCAATTGTCAAGCAATATCATATAAAATTGGCAAATGATCTCAACTGCCGATGATAACCGTGAATTCTGAAAACTAATATGTTGAAAATATTCTAGAATTATAGCTTTCCTTGCATTCATGTTATGTTTTTTGGCAAATGTAAAAACATACTGAGCAAACTTGTGATCATGCAAATAAGTCACAATACAAGGTTTCACCTTTTAGCCTGGTAGTTTTCCTGAAGTTGTTCTCTAAGAGGGCATAATAATTTTACACAGTCTGTAGGAATCAGGGCTAAATGTGATTCATTTTGCTAGATCTTTGAGTTATTTTTCATGTTTCTTTGATATATTGGTTTCGTGACTCCGAAATGGTAGTATCAGCGATAAACGTACAGCAGTTTGTACTGAATTGCTGTGACATGATGGCAAAAATTATTTTGTTGCCATCGTTGGTACTTCTACAGGATTGGTCTATACATATATTTTGTAATTTAAAATACAAAATGTGATATTAGTGGATGATTATGGGAGTTTATGGTTATTTCTGTCTATGGTTACATATATATCCATGATATCTTTCAGGTTCAAGTGGTCTAACTATAGGTGGTACACGAAAATCATGAAATGTGCTCGAAAGTGCAAATGATGTTGAACTTTGTTGATAGAGTTATCAGACTTTTGGCGAAATGATACATCACATACTACATATGTGCATTGGTGATCATGTGGCCATGTATATGTTACATGTCTCACATTATATATGGATCAGTTTACTAGCTTATTTTAAATAAAAGAAAACATCTTATTGTTTTCCAGTATTTTTAAGTTAGAAGAATGTTTGATTTGTGCGTTCGAATTATTTCCATACTTTCTGGATACTACTGAATATTTTACCTCAATATTATTTCTGAACAAAGCTGTTGTTATATATATATATATATGAACTTTGTGTTAATTGCATTTATTTGTAATGTTATAACTTTTTCGTTGAACTCACGAACGTAACTCTGAATCTATGTGTGCAACCAGGAGTGATTTTACTTATTTGTTCGTATTATATTTAACTTCTGTGTGAATACAAGTTGTTGTTGTGGGAAGACCCTTCAGGGATTGAAGCTTTAGTCTCTGCTTGTAAATTATATTGGCTTAACTTTAGTTACAAATGTAAAGTATTAGTCTACTATTTAACCTTCTTTCCCCTATTGGAACCAGCTCTCTGCTTTAACATCCTGACAATGGCAGAAGAACATACGTGTACCTAATACATCCATACCCTCTGACTGGTAAGTAAGCCTGTGAAAGGGTGTGGCTGATTAAGGATCTTGTGTGCTGTCCCATAGAAAGCCATGTGTTTTGAGCATTCAATAGTGCTTGGGACAATTGCGTTCTTACAGAAAAGAGTGAGTGCTTACACCATACATACTAGGCGCATGTGTTCAATATCCCATTAGATGAAGTTTTTCAAAGAAAACGTCGGAACATTGCCTGATTCGACATGATTTTTGATCTCACATAGTTTACTGAACTCTGACCTATAGCTGGTTGCGTTGATCTTAAGTCCTCAACCCTCACTTTTACTATAGAAATCGTGATTATTGACTTTTGTTCTTAAAGACAGCTAGTGTTAAGTTTGTGCTCCTCCTGTATCAAGTGATAGAGGAAGACTACAAATTGGCATATCTGGGAGAAGAAAATCTTACGGGTAAGATGCTGGAGAAAGATCTGCCACAATTAAAGATGAAGGCTTCATTCAAGCTTGCTGGATATTGATATGTTTCCACCTACTATCTCAACTCTAGTCTTCCATTTTGGTCTCATATTACATCAATCAGGCTTTATATCTGATTCCTCAGCCAGACTAATTCAAATCCCAAGTAAAACCCTGCTAATGACATAATTAAAGATGACTTCATTCAAGCTTGCTGGATCTTGATATGTTTCCACCTACTATCTCAACTCTAGTCTTCCATTTTGGTCTCATATTACATCACCGAACTGACTCTTACAACTTTCACAATAGTTCCAAGAGACAACACCAGTGTCAACACTGTAACAGATGCAAAACAATAACAGTGTTTTGATGGAATTTCAACAGGCTTCTGTAGGACATGTAAAAAAAGTTCTGAACAACAACGTGCCTTTCCTGACCTGCAGTGCCCCTACAAACCCAGGAATTATAGAAAGCCTACTCCAGTCTCCAGAACCATCTCACCAGTAATTGACAGCCAGCTACCACCCACTATTAGCTTGTTCTTTTCCTCAAGAAAGACGTTTTTAATCAGTAATGAGCGAGCGCACAGCGAAGCGACACGAGATCTCTGTCAGGTCCATCGTTATAGAGGAACCACCAGCAAAGGAAATACATTTCTATCCAAAGAAAAGTATCAATTTTTGATGAGGTATTACATCTCAGAGGGACACTGAGAGGGCTAAAGGAAGAAACCTGTGGATGATCTGAATAGTTCTTCTTTCTGTCTCTCTAAAATAATATTGAGAACTTTGTATATCTCATTATTGTGTACACAGATGTAGTTCTGCATTTTTTTTTTTACATATATTATGTGCACATTTAATTTAGTTTTAGTTATTATGTAGCCGTCTTTGAATATGGGTTTTATTTACGCATGTAACCTTTTCTGGTTCGTTTTCTTTATTTCTTTGTATTCCATAACGCTTGGTTTTGATGCACTTTCGATTTTGTTCAATTTCATACTGAGTTTTGTTTAGTTAATGCTATTACTTAACATTTGTGCAATTTTGTATTTCTCTGCATGTTCTTCCTCTAAGTTTATGTTATATTTAGTTTCAATTATGTTTATTTTATTTTGAAAAATTTTATTGAGCTTCGGACTATCTTGAGCTTTATCCAGAGTTAATTTGTATTTAACTTTATTGCATTTTCTGTTTAATTTAGAATCTTATTTTGTGATTGTTTTAATTTTGTACTTTAAGATTTATTCGTGGATTTTCCTCTATTGTATATTAAATTTAGTTTGTACTTTATTTAGTTTATATGTCACCTTTTAATTACAATGTTAAATTCTGTAAAGATTTAATTCATTTTGTTTGTGCTTTTAATTATGAGTGCATGTATGGTGATTGGTTTCTGCGTAATTTTGCTCTCTTTGGGTTTATTCTATATTATGTGTAGCTTTAGTAGGTTTGTTTGTTTCTGAATTTCGCGCAAAGCTACACGAGGGCTATCTGCGCTAGCCGTCCCTAATTTAGCAGTGTAAGAGTAGAGGGAAGGCAGCTAGTCATCACCACCCACCGCCAACTCTTGGGCTACTCTATTACCAACGTCCGTCACATTATAACGCCCCCACGGCTGAAAGGGGCGAGCATGTTTGGTATGACAGGGATTCGAACCCGCGACCCTCAGATTGCGAGTCGAGTGCCTTAACCACCTGGCCATGCCGGACCAGCTTTAGTAAGATCCTGTACATAGTTTTATTCAATTAATTATATGACTTTATTTCGTGAACGCTTATAACTGTACATAATTGTTTTTATTTGAATGTATACAGTTTGGTTTTAGCTAATTTTTAGCCTTCCAGTGGTATGAAATCTAATAACACTAAAAAACCTGGTTTCGATACCAGTGGTAGGCACAACACATATAACCTATTGTGTAGCTTAACTACAAACAAATTTTTATTTGTTTTATATAACGTTTATTTTACACTTTATATGGTGCTCTATTAGTATTCTTGCAAACAGGACGTAGAAGGTCATAAACTTGCAATAATCCTCTAACTTAAAGAAAGGTTATATACGACAACAATTGTTCACTAAGGCTTTCTATCTGATTCATCAGCCAGACTAAGTCAAATCCCAAGTAAAACCCTGCTAATGACATAATAAAGATTTCGTTTTTATTCATTCACATGTTTGTTTTCCTTTTTCATTTGTACTTCATTTATTCTTTGCTTAACTGGAAAGTGCTGTGTATTACAGATACTTGATAATTTTCTATTGGAAATCAGCTTTGCTGAATAATAACACAAAATCACTCTTTACTGAGATAATACGTGTTTCACGATAATCTAAAAAAGTGTGTAGAACAACTTCAGCTAAATTTCGTTGTAGGTCACCAAAATAGAAAATTTCTTGCTGAATAATTTTTATTTTGTCGTATTTTACTTGAAATATTTTACTTAAAATATTTAAAGCTGTTACTGTTTTCTTCTTACTTCAAAAAAGCCTTACATGTCTGACGATCAAGGGACTATGAACCACAACTTGTACATTGACAGAATTTCAACTTTACTCAAGGAATAAATTTATTCCACAAGAGAAAAAGTGGATTTTTTTAATGTTTGATAATAATGTTATATGTTCCCCAAATCTTTCAAAAGAGATAAAAATCTACATTTTTCGTTTATATCTTTTTAAATGTATTTTTTTATTTTTTCTTATCTCTTTTTTTCCGAAATCCTTGATTAATGAGCGTTTTGATGACTATAAAACATAGCAATGATAATTGATGGTCGTGAATTCGTTATAAGAGAGACGATCAAACTCCACTCTTTTGTCAGCCAAGAGCAGCCCAAGAGTTACCAATAAGTGCTGTTCACTAGCTACCTTCCCTCTGATCATCAATTCAAAATTTAAGCAGAGCTATGCTCAGATAGCCTTTTCGAAACTTTGTGCGAAATTACTCAACAGAATTTAACAATATCACTTCTTTTGAAAGTGCAAGTTATAAAGTGAGTAATATTTTTTTATGTATTTGATTTTGTTTCAGAAAAGCATTTCTTATAGGAATTATTTCAAGAAAAGTTTGTTCGTTTTCACTTGGACTATGTGAACTATAAACCATGTATTTTTAAATTTCATAAAATCTTATTAATTTTTGTTTTAATCTGTTATATATAATATATATATAATTCAAATTGATAATATAGACGCTTATGATATGCATGAAACGTACAATTGTTTTGAAGTTAAGCACAAAGCTACAGAATGGGCTATCTGTGCTCTGCCCCCACGGGTATCGAAACCCGGTTTCTAGCGTTGTAAGTCCGCAGACATACCGCTGTAGCACTGGGGGCAAGACGTACAAACCGAAGATTGCCCTAAAATACTTTTGCCTATTAAAATGAAATAAAACAAGTGACAATACCGACACTATGAAAGTATTTTTTACGATCATTTTTTGTGATTAGTGATTATACCTATATATATGTGTGTGTGTGTGTGTGTGTGTGTGTGTGTAAGTTCAACATATTGTGAATCTTTTCACAGCGTTCTTTAATTAGTTAGTTTCTAGCTACATGCATTTGGAATTTGTTAACACGTCCCTCAGGAGCCACGGAGTGTCTTTACACTACAATATGTTGAATATTAAAAGTAAGCTCAATCCGGAAACTCCTAAAGATGGTGGTTTTGGACGTATCTTTTTGAGACAACTTCGATACATGTTTTCGTTTGATAATTGATAAATTTTTAACTTTTTAAGTGAAATACAGCATCCTCAAGTCTGCATACTAGATAGTACTAAGGTCAACCTGCTGGGAGTAAATTCAGTATATATCAATAAAACCACATTCTCAGCATCATTAATTAAGCAATTGCCAACCTTTTATGCTTCTGCTATCACCTTTTTATGTTTAGCTTTCAATTGAGATACGAACGATTTCACCCGAGATTCGATAGGGAAGGTCGAAGCATCCTGATAGCCAGCAGTAGGATGAGCAGACAGGAACACTTTGAAAGCAGCTAAATGTATAATATTGTGCTCGGCTTGCTGGAAAATATCTACCAAGGTGATGGTTCTAAACGGTTCTTGAATACCTGTGTGTGTTATTTGGAGACTTCCATGCTTCTTGAGTTTGGCCGTTAAGCTCGTGATGCGCTGACGGATTTCAGTCACTTTACTACTTCAAATCACTTTTTAACCCTAGCGATAAATAAGTGCAATAAATGTCTTCTTTTTAGCCAATAAAAATGTCCAAATATGCTCAGTTCAAATTAAGAAAAACCGAATTGGGTGGGGTTTGTTTGTTTTTTAACAAAAATATCCCCCACCGGCTTGTGAGGGACCTGTTAAATCTGATTTTAGTTCAACAGAGAGTTTTATTAAAATTGGAAGCGTGAATCACTGTCTAACTGATAACATGGTTTATGTGTTTCGAATATTTACGCAAACCTTCAAAGATTCTCTGCGCTAGTTGTTCGTAATGTTGAACTCATGGACTAGAGTGGGGTGTAACTGGTCAATAACATCCACCAGAAATTCCAGTAGTCCCTCTTATAACGCATACACGGCTCCTGAATTGAGGAGCGTGACGAACCATTCACCCTTGGATTTGCAGTCTGGCACGCCTACTACTACCTGTCAACTGGTATGTATGAATGTTATATATATATTGGGTTTCCACTAGGTTCATTCAAATTGCGCTTGTTCCCAAGTTTACGTACTCGTTTTCGCTCTCTTTTGGAACTGTTGTGATATTTGAATTTCCAAATGTCGTCTAAAACTTGGCAAATGGGTTAAGTAAATGGCTTAGTGTTCAGTGCGCTGACTTGTGGCAGGTTGTGGATATTTACTTATCGATTGAAGATATTCCTTTTAGGTTTTAAAAAGGCCCCTCTCTCAGAGCTTACAGGTCAATAGATACAAATAATATATATTTGATTAATCTGTAGCCTAGTGAGGAGAAATGTTCAATAATTTAGCTGGAATAAGATATTCTGTAAAATATTTAAAAATAGGAAAGCTACATTAACTAGATCCTTGGTAACTGCGTACACATGGGGCAAGGGGGGGCATTCCCTTCGGAATTTCAGAAGAAAATTTATTTGAATAACATATTTCTAAAAAATCTATTAGAAATTAATAGTATTTAAATAGAAATGACGAAACTGGGCTTACATAGATAAGCCATAATCAGCCAGAGCATAACATTTAAACTTCAAGGCAAATGGCCTGCCATCTGCGATGGCTTGTCACCACCTGGAATAAATTCTGCAAATACTCGTGTCTTTGCTGTGTGCATACCAAACAAAAGGTTGGTAAAATTTACGCGAACGTTATCCGACAGATCTAACTCGGCTCACTAATTTTTAGCTGTCATATTTAAAAAAAAACTCCTTGATTATCATTTTCGTTATGGCACTTTTTGTTTTTCGAGAAATGTTTTATACACTCTCGAAATACTAGAAAGTTTTATTATTATGTTTATGGCCCGGCATGGCTAGGTGGTTAGGGCGCTCGACTAGCAATCTCCCACCAAACATGCTCGCCCTTTCAGCCCCACTATTCGTTGGTAAAAGAGTTTGCGTTGGCGGTGGGTGGTGATGGCTAGCTGCCTTCCCTCTAGCCCACTGCTAAATTAGGGACGACTAACGCAGCCTCGTGTAGCTTTGCGCGGAAATTCAAAAACAAACAAATTATTATATTTTAAAACAACACACCATGTATAAAAAATATAACTTGTGTAAGAATAGTGGGATAAAATGCTGTAGAAGAGTACGTACCAACAGTATTGTTATTTTCATGTCAACGTGGTCCATATTTAAGTTCCACTTACAGCTGTCTTTAATTACGAATTAATATATTTTTATTAGTTACAAAATATACCAACACATATTTATTAACTGAAAGTTTCCAAGCGAATAACAGCAATGTATATTTTGATAATATCCTTACACAAAACATTTTAAATAGTACTTTTCATTTCGAGCATGTGACATTGTTGATTGATTGTTTATACTAAAGCACAAAGCACACAATGGGTTATCTGTGCTCTGCCCACCAAGGATATCGAAACCCAACAAGACAAGGGGGTAGCATGTGACATCACTGAAACATATATAACATATATATTATTTTACACATAACTGCTAGCAAAAATACATATCCTTCAATTCTGTTAAATCCCCTCCCCGGTGACTCAGCGTTACGTCCGATGGCTTGTAGTGATTTAAAAAACAAGAGGGGGGATCTTTGAACGTAAGTCATTAGTAGAGAGTTGTCTCTTCGGTTATAATATTATTGCTGTTCATTCTAACTTTGCAGGGACTTCAGACATCAAAAAAATTACATAACGTACAACATTTAACTTTGTCATAAGCAGGAAAACAAAACGTACAATAGATGGCGCTTTACATACATGTTCTGTTTATATGAATTTTTATTGCTTTTTTACCGAGCTTCAAAATTGTGTGCACCGAGTCATCGTTATCTACGTCACATACAAATACATTCCGAGGCTTTTGTTGAAACCACCACAACATTTCTTTTTCATTTTGCGTCCTAATAATGATGAAAAAAAAATCATGTGACGATAACGTGTTCTTTTTCCAACAATAAATCGCATTGTTTTGAAACAGTTCATTTGTGTCTAAATTAAACCTACTACGAAGGGCATTAGAAAAGTTACTAGACATTTTTCAAACCTGCACAAGTTAATAAAATTAGAGTTCAAACAGTCATCTTTGCTAATTGGTACAAATATCAGTTATAAATTTGTTGACAAATTTGAAAAAGTAACACAAACAAATACATGAGCATCCAAGTTTTTTTAAAAAAAAATAATCTTGCATCACAGCAAGAACGTGTATTTCACGCCGCATTCACGTGGACAGCACACGCCCGTAGCTTTTATCCAATGAAAAGAGAGGAAAGGCGAAATATTTGCACCTTACTGAATTTTCTGTCCGACATCAGGCTTCAGTATATACGCCTCTAATCAGAATTTGTCGTATATTTTAATCAGGATGACCGCTTTCCAAAGAATTTTGCCTTTCAATATTATTGACAGAATTCTCATACTTAGTCATGATTACTAATATTATGTATTTGGTTTTCTCAGAGCTTATAAACGTTTAAGATTTTCAGAATGCTTTGACAGATAGATGGCTTTGGAGAGCCGGTGAATTTAAATATCACTGAACCTTTCGAAAGCACTACAACAGCTGTATGACTTGGCCAGGTGGTTAGGGCGCGAGGTCCCCACGAACCTGACCCTCCTAGGTCTTAAAGACCTAACTCCCGATCCGGAGAGAGCGAGCGAGCACTACAACATTTCAGTCACACAATCTTGAAAAATGCTATGAACAAAACTGAAGACCCCACCATAAATAGTAGAAAGCTTGTAAATGGAATATTACATAATATAATTATGAAAGTCTCTTTAATTCATTGCTATAGTAAGATAATTGAATAAATGCATTTCTCCTTTTAAAAAAAAAAAAAAACCTCTATAAGAAACTTGCTGATTAAGTTTGTTTGTTTGTAGTTAAGCGCAAAGCTACACAATGGGCTATCTGTACTCTGCCCACCACGGGTATGGAAGCCCGGATTCTAGCGTTGTGAGTCCGCAGACATACCGCTATGCCATTGGGGAGGCCTCGTGTGATGGATAATAAGAGAATGATTGAAATCGTTAAAAGTTTATGTCAATAGAAAGGTGTAAAGACGTGCCAGTTTTACAACTGTACTGAGCCTGAACTATTTTTTTTTATTATTATCATAAGTAGCATGAATTTGTTCACACTAAACTGTTCCATAAATATTGTTGTAACGTACTGGATATTTGGTAAAAATTAAGACAAGTTCAGCTTACGTGACGACAATGAATTAATTTATATCTCCTGCAGGCTAAGTTCACTTTACATAAGTTGTAGGCCTAAATTCAAAAACAACGTTTGAACAGAAATTCCGATACTAATGGCACCTAACTTACAAATAAACTTACTTACAGAATTTATCTGCTAATCGATTAAGTTTCTACTGTGTTAGAGAAGATAACTCTCACAACAAACACTGAACTGAAGCACTCATTAAATACTTCACAGAATTTTTTTTTGTATCTTCAAATACTGATTACTCGTATTTGTAATGTACTCTCGTTTCCACAATTTCCAGGAAAGTCTAAAATAGATCATCATGAACTTTCTGGGTATTCTAGGACCACTTTCAAGAACTTCATCTCATAACCATCAGCTCTCTCAAGCAAACAACTAAATTATAACATTGAAAATATGGCTTATTACAACGTCACACAGTTAATGATGGATGATTTTGGTTTTAATATATCGAAATTTTATATAAAATATAGATATATGTCGAAAATTCAGGGGGGGGAGGCAAATGTCGTCGAGCGTTGAAAGGAGAAAAATGTCATGGTTACATCCATTTAACTCTTCCTCTATGTAGTGCAGGTAGAGTATGCATGAAGTGACTACAGTTAAATTATTTTTCATTTTTTGTTGCTTTTTAATTATTTTGTTTAATGACAATTAAAAGAAAAATTAAAGAGTTTTATTTCAAAGTAAGAAACTACAAATATATACGTATTACTTGATAATTATAATCCATAAGAGGACAAAACTGTAAATAATAAAAGCGGGAGTTTCGATTGGAGCGAAAGCACCATTCTTTCTTGCTTTAGCTGCTTTTGTAGAGGGATAAGGGATTTTGAAGCAAAGCAAACATAGAGAATGAGAATTAACATGAATAATAAGCAAGAGTACATAATGTGCATCATTAAACAATATATACAAAACAAGAAAATAAAACTTCCAATATTTTGAGCTTGAAACTGAAAAGTCAATTAAAAATTATTTGTGCAGATATTTACTAGAGAGTTTTGTTCGGAAAAATGAGCGTGTTTGGGATTTCAGCTGGTACACTCGATTGCTTATGACTTCCCCAACCTTTGAAGGTACTGATGTTGCTGGAATGCACAGATAACTTTGTATGACTTTGTACAGTAATGGGAGCATATTTCTTCACATCTCCCAATACGTAAAGGGTCATTCATCACGAGACAGAACTTTCTCTTTGAAATAACAACGTAATTTAATGGCTGTTTCGATCTGTTGGGTTCTATGGAATGGAGCGGACTCCAACTCTTTATCGAAAGTTTCTCACAGGGTGGAGGTACTGGTACTTGGCCGGGGTTCACAGGTGACTTCGCTCATTTTGCCTTTGGTTGTTTGGCTATTCATCTCTATTTCAAACCTTTTCTGTGCTTTATCCAGAACACAATGGTCTTTGAGAGGTGTTTCTTTAAATCATGGGTTCAACAAGGTTGAAGCAGCAATCACATTGAATATTTCAAAAATTACAAAGTTCCTCTTCTGTAACTGGTTCAGTAGCTCCTTTGAAAGAAGGTCTTGCGATGCTGATGTCAGTTTCATAAAATGCATGACAGCACGGTCAGCTTACTCAGCAATACCACCTCCTCTACACTAATCTCTGTTGTGGCAAGGTCAAATGGCTGCAGCACATCATAGTAAAGATCTCCTGGGTAGAGATGATCAAGTTTCCTTTTTGAAGCAGATTTGTGGTTGTTGTTACTGGTTCATGCTGCTCTGTTATTCAATGGAACATCTGAAGTGTGCAGTTCCAATGACTTTTCACAGTGTTGATGTGTTTATGCTATGGGGAGTTCTTCTGGACTTGTACCTCCTTAATTCTGCCAGTGACCTTGGCACTACAATGAAGCAAACGTTAAAATGTCCATAACCTTCTTTTGTAGTTCCTTTATCTCTGTACAGAATTTAATTGCTTTTCTGACAACAATGTTGAGGGTTTGGGCAAAGCATGGAACATGTCACAAGTTAAGAATGGCAATTGCTGCAGTCATATTCGCTGCGTTGTCAGTCACAACTGCACACACTATCTTCTAGCCTGTAGTCGTGCATTACTGTATGTATGTCCTCGGCAATGTTCTCTGCAGTGTGGGGGCTTCTTGCACCAACAGTTCCAAAAACTGTGGAATGAAGCTTTAAAGAAGTGATGAAGTGTACAGCGATGTGTACATAACTCTCCATTTCGCGGGAGGTCCATATATCTTTTGTTAGAGCGAAATATGACACTCCCTTCAACTCGTCAACCAGTTTCTTTTTTGTTGCTTCATACAGAAAGGGCAACATATCTCTCATTATGGATCACCTTCTTGGTACTGTATACCGAGGTATGAAAATCTGCAGAGGATTACCAAAACTTTAGTCTTCAAGAATTGAAGTAGTTTGCAAGTCTGTAGCGATCATCCTTAATTTTGTATCATCGATTCATTTTTTGCCGACTCACTTCTCCTCCGTAAGGCTGTGTCTTCTGGATGGCAGTGAATAACGTTGATTGTCCATCCAACGAGCAGTGGAGGGCTCGAAAGTCAGAAGAGTGAAAAAGCACCAGTGAAAAAACAAAAAGATACTCTTTCCTTGTTTTTAAAGTGTGCAAACAAGTTTTTGTGTTGTTGAAATGTTTAAGCCTTGAGCTGTGTAACATGCATTTAGCATAGAGGGGGATCTTCTTCTTCTTCAAAGAACTCCCATGCTGCACTGTAAAATGATCTATCACTTTTTTTTCTTTCCGCCATTCAATCAAAAGAAATAAAGGGAAGGGAAAACCGTTTATTGCGAAAGTTGTAGAAATTTATGAATGAGTGAAAAACATTTTATTCATCCTCAGTGATTATAATCAATCATATGGTTAAATTTGGCTAGATACAGATAATTATGGACAAAAATTGGACAAGAAATTATTAAATTTGTCAATTCCTAATTATTTTTGTTGTTGTTGTTATTTTTGGAAAATATCGATATATTTCAATATTTGAAAATACATCTATATATGCATATCGATGTGCCCAACATTACACCTAGTCAACTCTTATTTAGTTTACAATGAACTCTTTGATTTTACATAGTATAAACGTAGTAAAACATGTACTACTTCTTTACTCTTATGTTAAAAGTGTGTATCATGAACAGTTCCTGAAATATCATCCAATCAACATGCGCATAATATATAATGAGGTTGAATTACTTTTTTAATCATGTTAAAAAAAACATTAATAAAGATGTTTCTGAAATTTTACCCATCTAGCACTAATATATAGTATAATATATGTATAATAATTAAACATTAAAGCTTAACAAACTATAAAACTGCCTGAAGTATAATTGGAATAAATTCTTGATGCGCTGTACAATATGGACTCCAGTCACAATGTCTTGTATCAAAAATGAAGTTAAAAAAACATTTGACGAATGAATTATTATTAGTTGTTTATTCACATCATTATTTACTGGCTTTTCAATTGAATTCATATTCTAAGAGTTTTATTTTAGGCTAACTTGTTTTATTAAGCATTTTATTGTTCTTTCGCCAGAAGGAGTTTTGATGTAATATGATGAGCGCATGGATTAATTTTTGGACTTTTCTTGGAATTTTAAGAAATTGTTTGATTATTGATTTGGGAAGTTAGTTTGTTCATAGCTGTATATGTATATGTATAATATAGAATCGAAAAGTACCGTACTTATAACAAATTAGCAGGTGAAATTTCTATTGAGACTATTTGTGAAGTAAACATGTCGTCAGTTAAATAAAACTTGTACGAGTTGTTAAACTTGTAGTCAAAGAAATAAAACGTCTTCGTTATCACTAAGAGCACTTTGCATTCTTCTTCTTTCAGCGAATAATCTAAAAGAAACTGTTACAACAGTAACTGCACGGTATCTGAAATTAATATAGTAGTCTAATTTACTTCACTACTTTGAATTTTGATTAGTTCAACTTCCTTGAATTTAAATCCACGATTATTTTAGATAGTTCATAATAAATAACATCAACATAATTAACTCTAGATTAAAATCTAAATTTGTCATTAATTACAGTAATTTGTAAAATAATGTATAAATAATATTCTATTCCTAATGTTAGATCAAAACACTAACCTATAACAGATACAAAAAAGTAACTGATGTGAATGAGATAAGCATTACTTATAAAATATTTTGAACTATTAAACCTCTATTACAAAATTATTGCAAATAAGCTTCATTAAAAAAATACCAAATAACCCTATTAACTGTAATTTTATCAAAAGCATGAATGTCGAAAATATTACCATCTTTTTGTAAGGGCAGAGGTTGGGAGTTTCACATAGTAGAAATGTTAGGTTGGTTCCATTTCTATTTTAAGAACTTTAAGGGTAACTGCCTTCTCACAATTGGCTGCAGACAGTGAAAGGCAATAGAATTGGAGACGTTGTGAGTGTAAGCACTGAGACCCGTACCCATAACTGATTCTCTATAATGAATGACTAGTACATTTTCAGCATTTGGATATTGTCTGATAGATGGGATATCTCCAACGCATTTGGGTGCTATTACCACAGGCATTATCTGTTATGACATCTAGTTGACAATTAGGATCAACAATGGCAATGCAGATTTTATATATATACATATTAGCGTATATCCCGTCAAAAATGACCACTTTATAGTATACCCCAACCTCACATTTCATAACTAACTGAAATAAATACATTTTGCGAAATCAAGCTTGACCAACAAATAGGCAGAAAAGTGCAGTCGAGGCAGTCAAACGTTGGTATATTCTTTTGTGAGCCAATCAAAATTAAGATCATTCATGAAATGAATTCGTTACGTAACCATAGAGTAATTATTGGTAAAAATCAGTTAAAGTAACAACTTCTAATATATAGAGAAGCCAGTGCGTTTTGATAATACTGCATTCCGACAATGGCTTTTATGTCATGTTATAAAAAAGTATAACCTAATATTGTCAGTCTATGTACTGAAAGTATAAAATGAAATGTATAGACAACAAAACTGGAAAAGTATTTGTTGATTTCTTAATTTAGATTCTCGGTTGATTAAAGAGGTTTGTTTTTGATTAAAAGCGTTGGTGATGTAACAGAAAACAGTTTAATTCAGAAACGATTTAATTTTCAAATTGAACTGATATTTTTACTTTCATGATAAAATTTATGCATTTGGCTCTCGGCTAGGTGATCCCACACTACGTATTTACTTTGGGCTTATTATACCAACATTCATTACACTTATAAGATTTCACGGCACCCACACCCCTCACGGCCCCCTTTCACCCCCGTCAATAAAATCGTAATGAGCAGACAGTATTTGTTTGTTTGCTTGAAGTTAAGCACAAAGCTACACAATGGGCTCTCTGTGCTTTGCCCACCACGGGTATCGAAACCCGGTTTCTAGCGTTGTAAGTCCGCAGACATACCGCTGTGCCTCTGGGGGCGAGGCAGACAGTAATCGAACTATTCTATCAGAATAAGTTCATTTTGGCTTCTATAACTCCTCATATTTCGAGGAGTCAAGCATGACGTGACACACACACTGGTTTTTATATAGGTTTGATAGCGCAAAAACATTA
>NW_013665643.1:229964-237268 GCF_000517525.1 Limulus polyphemus | reverse complement strand
CAAACAAACAAACAAACAAAATGTAAAGAAACCGATTCAAGATAAATCACTCGCCAAAACTATAAACAATCTCAGCACAAAGTTTGAAAGTTTGTCGAAAAGTGAAATTATTATAAATACGAAATTTCTTTACAAAACTGTAGCGAGAACTTAGCATGGATGAAAAAATAATAATAATAAAGATAAATCATTCCAAACTGTCGTCTAAGCTTAAGCGACAGAAACTGACATTCACAGAAAAATATCGTGAAGTGCTTAGTATGAAATTCCTTATCGCTCTCTCCAGCTCATAGAACGGACTTGCTGATTCTATAAAAACTCTTTAAAGAAATCACCATGAAAGCCAAAAAGCCGTAAGGAATAAAAACGTGAGGTTTGGTTGATATTAAGCGCAAAGCTACAAAATGGGCTATCTGTGCTCTGCCCGCCACGAGTATCGAACCCTGATTTTTAGCGTCGTAAGCCTGTTGACTTATCGCTAAGCTAATGAGGGGTAAACACAAAAGAAAGAAAAGTCTGTAGTAAAACCTTTTTTTTTAACTCGGTCCAGAGCTCAAAATGTCGAATCCCCCAGTAGTTCAGTGGTATATGCGGACTTACAACAAAAAAATCCACGGTTCGATTCCCCGCGGTGGACAAAATGTAGATAGCTCATTGAGTAGCTTTGCACTAAGAAAACAACAACAAAAAATCAAAATGTCGATACAATAATATAGAAAAATAGGAAAATAAAAATTTAAAACAAAGAACCTACATATTAAATCACTGATTCTTTGCTAAAGAACTTGGACAGTCAGTAAATTTACATGTTTATACCATTTGCTACAGGTACAGAAAAAGTATGTTGAGCATTTTATCAACAAAAAGTGGTCAAATGCGCAAGCTCCACGAGAAATTTAAAGCACGTTCGGATTTTTAAGATTTTATGTCTTAACTTAATAATGAAGAGTTGTTTGTAAATTTGCTGAGGATTTGCTTAACAGTGAAGTTAAATTTTTGTAGACTTGTCAAGTAAGAGTAGAGAACAGTAAAGTAGAAAAATTTAGAATTCCGTAGTTTTCCTATTGTAAAAAAAGAGGAAATGGGTTTGGTTTTGAGTTTCGCCCAAAGCTACACAAGGGCTATCAGCGTTAACCGTCCCTAATTTAGCAGTGAAAGACTAGAGGGAAGGCGGCTAGTCATCATCACCCACCTCCAACTCTTGAGCTATTCTTTTACCAATAAATAGTGGGATTGACCGTAGATAATAACGCCCCAACGGTTGAAAGGGCGAGCATGTTTGATGAGACGGGTATTCGAACCCGCGCCCCTCAGATTGGAAGACAAGCACCCTGACCACCTGGCCATGCCGGGCCGTAAAAAATCGAAACAATAAATAAATACAGCTAAAATCCCCAAATACAAAAAAATAGAAAAAAAAAGTTAATAGTTCAAATCACTAAAAGGTGAAAAATATATTTAGCAAGTTTAACCATTTCTTTTTGTTTTGCCCCCACCCCCCACCCCCAGTGGCACAGCGGTATGCCTACGGATTCACAACGCTAGAATCCGGGCTTCGATAACCGTGATGGGCAGAGCACAGATAGCCCATTGTGCTTAATTACAAACAAACAAACAAATATCTTTATGTTTTATACTTTCTTCTTGTACTTCAGTAATGACTATTATAAAGTAAAAAACTTGGTTGTTCTTTGGTTTAGCTTGAACACACCATCACAGTTTAAATACCTGTTGCTCGAACTGATGGTTTTCCATATTTGTAACTAAGTATTCTTATGTAGTGGTTTCTGTTCCATTAATGATTAGCTTGCTAGTTTGCTATGCCCAGGTATTAACCTCTGTAACAGTGCGACAGCATTCAAGCAATAGGAACTAAGTTATCTTGACTATATATCCTTCCGGTTGGCTACGAAATACCGTGTGAAGTCTCTTTATTGCGACTCTAGCTTTTGTTATCTGTTTTGTCATTCTCTCTGGATGGCTGAATTCGAAGAAACCATACGTGTACGTTCTTGGTATGCTAACTGGATAATGAATGGAGGTAGTAGCTTACGAGTGCTTATACTTTACTTTTACGTTATATGTATTTAGATTTTATTCTGTCTTGATGGAGTATCCATCTAAAACATATTACGGTTACTCTAACTTACTTATTTTAAGGTTCATTAACTTAATAACCATTGAAGATGCAGATCAGTCTAAGTGGTACCGTATACATTCTTCAAGTATAATAGATTTTATATGCTATAGTTCGCCATTAAAGTTGAATTTATAAATTACAAACTAATATATTCAACATTAAGGTTGAGTTCATAAATTACAAACCAATATATTAATGTTGAATATATTGGTTTATAATTTATGAACTCAACCTTAAAGTTGAATATATTGGTTTGTAATTTATGAACTCAACCTTAATGTTGAATATATTGGTTTATAATTTATGAACTCATCCTTAAAGTTGAATATATTGGTTTGTAATTTATGAACTCAACCTTAATGTTGAAGGTTGGGTTCATAAATTATAAACCAATATATTCAACATTGAGGTTGAGTTCATAAATTACAAACCAATATATTCAACATTAAGGTTGAGTTCATAAATTACAAACCAATATATTCAACATTAAGGTTGAGTTCATAAATTACAAACCAATATATTCAACATTAAATTTGAATTTATACATTACAGAGCAATTATATGTATCTCCATTATCGAATTACAGGAATAGTTATTATAGTTTTCTTTGTTTCTTTTGAAACTCTAAATTATGCACGTGTACGGTTTCTCTACTTTTAATTCAAAGTTTATTTGTTAATTTTAGTCAACTCTGTCGGCCTACTGTATCCCCTCAATGATCCAGGTCCATGTGCTTTGGCTTATTAAAACTTGACTCAAGTGAATACCATTTGGTCAGAGAGAAAACAAACCATAACAGGCTGTTGCCAGAAAGACAAAACTGAATGAAAAACAAGATTAAACTCTTCCTCCCCCCACACACATACACAAACACCAAGCTATTGTGAGATACCCACCGTTCACTAGATACATATATCTGGCTTTCCATGCCTCAAGAATATAAGGATTACTGGCTTTCCATGCCTCAAGAATATAAGCATTAATGACTTACCATGCCTCAAGAATATAAGCATTACTGGCTTACCATGCCTCAAGAATATAAGCATTATTACGACAGTATATACATACAGAAGAACAAAGCAATAACTTAACTGTCGATTGTAAGACTTCAGGCAGGTAAAACCGCAGTAGTACCATTTAAAAATAGTATCACACTCACCCAACGTAGATACTCAAGAGATAAATCATCTCTACGAAAATTATTCAAATGAGACCAGTTAATGACATGAGAAATTGTGTAGTACAGTGCTGGAATTGTAACTACTTAACAAGAGGAAACCTATAAATATAATGAAAAAAGTGTACGCTGTACTGGGACTCTTCATATATAGGTGTATAAATACATATCGTGAATTTAATTACCTCATTAACCAGTCACGAATTAGATCCAAATTAAGAATTAACAATAACTTTTTATAAAATAAACATTAAAAGCAAACTTAAAATTATCTTTACCAATGGTTAATTGAGGTAATATCTGGCACAGGAATAATCACTACAAATGTAGCTGTGGTGTCTAACATGCCTCCATTGACGCTAAATCAGTCAGCGAAGTTTCACTCTCGAAACATTTCACTATGCGCATTATTCAGCGAACAAGGAGGATTATTAGTCCTAAATAGGAGACTACAAGCCAGTAGTTAGATATATTGTTAGTTTTATTTCAACAGGAGGATATTTATGTAAAAATTGAATTATCAGTATATCTTGTCTCCCCGTGGAACAGCGGTAAGTCTACGGATTTACAACCCTAAAATTCGTGGTTCAATTCCCCTCGGTGGACACAACAGATAGCCTCTTGTGGCTTTGCTCTAAAACAAACAGCACATATTTTATGTGCAATTATGGAACTGCTTGTGAGAGTAAGACTTTGCATTCGATCAAGTGATCAAAAGCGATATAGTTGTTAATAAAGAGGAAACCTGTTTTTCCATTTATGGTTTCGTATTTCATAGCTACTGGTACCAACGTCAAATATCAATGATATTTGCTCGCGCTCTCCTGGTAGGGACGGGCCCCACACTTTGGGAAATGCTATCTTACCTGATAACATTTTGTTTGAGAGCAATACCTAGATGGGTGAACATAGTGGGCAGATATGTTACAATAATAATGTAACTTTAAACAGTTTATACTTTACACAATTAATATTCATATGATGGGAACATTGACAGGGAAGTATATTTGAACGAAAAAGTTTCGTAAAGAGCGCGAACGGTAGTGTGATGTAAAATTACTCATGCTAGAAATTTTCATAAAGTGACCCGAAAAACAGCGCTAACTCGGTAACCCATGGCCCGATTTTAACGAAACTTGTTTTATTCTGTTTATATTCTCATTTCAGGTGTACCGTGTATTTACAAATATGGCGCTATTGTGTGCCGTTTTTGCTGTATTTAATTACAGACAAGCAAACAAACAATCTCAGAGTTTTAGTTGTATATACATTTTTTAATCTAGAAACAGGCTATCATAACGTATATGATACATAAGAAAAGAAAAACAATTGATACTCTAAACAGTTGCAAAACAATATCTCTATATTAATTGCTTTAGAAAAAATAACTAACCATCACGTTTGTATCTTAAAACACATGAGTAAAATGAATGCCCTCCAAAATAGTTTTTGACAGTTCATTGTTTATTTGTCGTTCAGCGTGAAACTACATCAAACCCCATAAGTCCTCAAACTTACCATTCATCCACCAGGGGACTAAACTTAACACACACGCCATTGAACATTTTATGGAGTCAATCATTTAAAGTCTTAATCACAAATGGTACATGTGTATTAGTGATTTATGATTGATATTTTTGAAAATAACTGTTTGGAGCTTATCAGTAGCATCACTAGATGCACACACATACTAGAGCAAACGACCACATCAAATTTTAAAGTAAAAATCTTACACTTAACGACTGGCCTCATTTAACTAACTTGAGAAGATCAAGACAAAAGATGAAAGTAAAAAATAATAAATAAATCATAAAGTCATGAGTGCTAGTCTTTTACTCAAAGATGGCACTTGGTGATGAATCTTAAATTTTCAATCTGAAGGGTATCTTATGCGCACATGGACTACTGACCAGAATGAAGGCAGTCGTCAGTCAAAAGTACCTGCTTACACAAGGACTTTGTCAAGCTCTTTGAACTGAATAAAATGATCAACTATCACTTTTATATCGCGCTCACACTTGTAAGTGGGAAATGATTAGCCATTCCAATATTATTTTTTGTTATGTTATCTCCTTGTGGAAGTATTGTTTGTTTGTTTGAAGTTAAACACAAAGCCACACAATGGACTATCTGTGCTCTGCCCACCACTGGTATCGAAACCCGGTTTCTAGCGTTGTAAGTCTGCAGACATTCTGCTGTGCCACTGAGGGATTTGTGGAAGTAACATGGCTGTTTAACAACTAATTCCTAGGCCTTCTAATATTTAAACCTAGTATGAAATGTATTTAATATGGCAGTTAAATTCTGTTGACGGTAGAAAATCTGCTTGTTAGAAAGCAAAGGACAAGAGCATTTTTTTAAAAACATATAATAATTATCTGAGGTAAAAAAATATTAGATCAATATTTGTTAAAGAAGGAAAGAAAGAAACTGCTCAACATTTTGTTCTGTTAATCACAGAAATTAACTTTCGAATAATTACTTTTCTTTCACAATCCATTTCAAATCCTAAAATATGACGTAAGTACTAATTTTAGGTATAAATATCTTATTAATGTTGGTTTTCAATATCATCTTAACCTATGGCCATTGCGTGAGTTTAGTTTGTTATCAAGTTATGACAACTTGCAATGAATACTCAAAAAACATTAGTATAGTCCTCCTAAAATACCAAAATATTGTGTGAATGTTATTATCAATAATTTTTTTTAATATTGAATCAGTACTATGAAAAAATTTGTTTATTTTAGTCTTTTTAAACCTCGAACAGTATTGTGAATGCAAATTATCAAGTTCAAGTGTTTTTATATCAAATTAATTAGAATAACCTTTTTTATCTTTATTAAAATTAATACATTGTTATTGATTTATTCCTGTTAGAATGATGTCGTTTAATAATAGGTATATTTTTATTACTGTAAACATTTCTCAGTGTTTCCAGTTCATGCTGTTTAATAATGTCAGATGTTATGTTCGCCAATTGTCAATTAAAGGCTTTTACTTATACTTCTTAATAGTATAAATATGTACTGTGTTGTTGTTGTTGTTGGGCTTAGGATTCTTCTACAGTAGGTGTCTGTGATTTGTTGGCGCTAAATTCAATGATAAATGAACAGCACGTACTCCACTTGTTTTCAAAATAATACATATATTCAGAACAAGTTAAAAGTATGTACAACAAACTATTTATACTATAGAGATTATAGGCATATCATAAACACTATACACAGTTCTCTTCTTGTTGTCAAAAGTCCACTTAGGCCTATTCAATTGCTAAATAAATTCACTTAACAAGCCGAACTATCTTTCTCTATTTCTATCTCACTACTATTCCGTGTATAATTCACTTACAATTGTGGCGTGAGTAACCGCAGTCGTATGCTGCTTTTCCAGTAATCGTTTGGTCTTCTTTCTTCAAAATATTCTCTGTTCCTTTTGTCAAAGTGCACTCAGCCTGACTCAATTATTTTAGAACCACGATTTGATGGAATAAATTATTATTCTTATCTCCTTTAAAACTGTTAGTTTTACTCTAACATATTAAACGTTAGGCCTATCACTCCTACGGCAGTTAACTTTACGTTTAACTTTCCTTGACCGAACTTCTACTTCCCGTGACTTTGCTTTCTCGTTTGCTTCGTCTGCCTGCTGTTTCCGCTCGTCTCACACTATTTATATATGTTTATCACTTAATCACATGCCAGCCGTCTATGAATCTCTATATTTTCGATGTCAATAAACTTCACGCGACGTTCGATAGCTTCAACATAAATGAATTATAAACACAACTTTCATTAATTGTCTGATTTTAACTCTCTTATTATAAAAAACTAAACAATCATGAAATATTAACTCACAAAATAATCAATTAATACTCCCTACGCAAAACAGTCTTTTATATCATGACAAATAATGCTGGAACTTTTCTGATGCATAACCAGCAATTTTATATATATATATATATATATATATATATATATATCCTTC
>NW_013665643.1:228045-229954 GCF_000517525.1 Limulus polyphemus | reverse complement strand
TGAAGGAGTTGATGATGGTGAAGTGGAACCAGGTATAGACCAAGGGAAAGACCAAGATTTGAAGCCAATAATTGATTTTCTACAAGCAAGTGTTTTGTTCCCTGCTTTGGAGAAGGTGTCTAGCTTAAGCCCTGTGACAAAGAACTATTGGCCACAATGGGACCAGTTGAAGCTTGAAGATGGTATTCTTCTTTGGAGGTGGGAAACTGCAGATGGGAAAGTGACGACCTGGCAAACGTTTATACCGAGAAAGTTACGGGAAGTTGTGCTGTATCAGTCCCATGATAGTTTAACAGGAGGACATCTTGGAGTTAAGAAAATATTGAGTCACCTACGGCAGAGATTTTACTGGATAGGTATGAAGCAAGATGTGGAAGAATGGTGCAGGACCTGCAGGGCATGTTGTGCTAAAAGGGGGCCCCAAGCATAAGGGACGTGCTCCAATGAAGTTATATCAAGATGGCACACCAATGGAAAGAGTAGCCATTGACATTGCTGGTCCTTTGCCCCAAACTCGTGCTGGAAACAAGTAAATTTGTGTGGTGATGGATTATTTCACCAAGTGGCCTGAGGCATATGCAATAGCAAATCAAGAAGCTACAACTGTAGCTTTGGCTATTAGTGATTTCTTCTTCAGGTTTGGTATGCCATACGAACTGCATTCTGATCAAGGCCGTAACTTTGAATCAGCTGTGTTCCATGAATGCTGCAAGTTGTTTGGCATACGAAAGCCCGGGACAACGCCACTTCACCCACAGTCTGATGGGATGGTAGAAAAGTACAATTGGACACTGGGGCAGGAATTGGCAAAGTTTTGTAATAGCCACCAAGATGACTGGGATATCTTACTCCCTCCACTATTGATGGCCTATAGAACAGCAGAGCATGAAGCAAGATACACTCCAGCAAAGCTGATGTTCAGTCTGGAACTTCGATTGCCAGTGGGCCTGATAACAGGATGCCTACCTTACGAAGAGTTGCCTGGAAATGTTCCAGAGTTCGTGAAAGTGTTATCTGAAAGGATGGATGATATTCATCATCAAGTGCATTCGAACTTAAAAACGTCTGCTGATTCCATGAAGCTATCTTATGATAAGAAATTTACTGAAGTCAGATTTGTACCAGGAGACAAGGTGTGGTTGTATAATCCCAGGAAGATCAAACGGAAGTCTCCTAAGTTGTCTTCTCCATGGGAAGGCCCATACGACATAGTGGATCGTCTCTCAGACGTGACTTTTCGAATAAAATGTGGTTGGCGAGGTAAGCCAAAGGTGGTGCATTCCAACAGGCTTTGGCGTTATCATGGTCCAGGACACTGCAGTTGGAACGAAGTGAACAATGGAACAAATGACGCTGCTGAAGACGTGTCACCTGAAAAAGCCACTGTTGAAGAAGAAACTCTACCCGGTTTTGAAAGGGAAAATAGTGAAGCCGTTAATGAAGTTACTACCATTAATGTGACAGCTACCGATAATGGGACATTTCCTGATGAAGCAGATGAATCCCACGTGAAGCAAAAGCCAATGAGACAGAAACCAGTACGAAAGAAGAAACGTCCTGTAAAATTAAGAGACTTTGTTGTATTTTAATTTTGTGTTTGTAAATTCTGTACATTTAATTAACTTATTGTTAATTATCTATTGGTTTAATGTAAGTGGCTATTGTTCGGGACAAACAATGCTAAGGAAAGGACAGTGTTATGACAGCAGAAGTCACGCGCCGCTGGGAGCATGCGCGCTAGAGTTTCTCGATGGATCATGAATTTGCCCGCTGGCTCGAGTGTGATCTAGATGCCCTCTTTTTAGTATATATAAGCCTGGCAAAGAAAGCCAGCGGGGTAGATAGATAATTGATTCAAGCGAACAGTAGGCACCGTAAGTAAAGTGTGTGAATCACTGTGATTTATAGC
>NW_013665643.1:195904-227646 GCF_000517525.1 Limulus polyphemus | reverse complement strand
TAGATAGATTGAAGATATATAGATAGATTGAAGATATAGATAATTGAGTCAAGCGAACAGTAGGCACCGTAAGTAAAGTGTGTGAATCACTGTGATTTATAGCGTGTGTTATAAAAGTTGTTAAGTGTATTACAAAGTTTGTATCGAGAAATAATAAACTAGTTTTAATCAAGAAAGGACTTGTATCGCTGAAGTTTCTCGGAAAGAATTTCTACGGGAAATTAACAAACGATCAGATACGCAACAATACATTCTTAGTACACATGGCCACTACAAGAGGTGGTAGATGGTAAGTTGCCCTTATCTCTGCCAATGTGAGGACTCTAAAGGGGCCCCTCTCTATTATGGCTGCCTCTAACATGAGCAAATCAGAACATGTCAGAAGTCCTATCTATTACATAAGAAAATAACTTGGAAATCGTCCCGTTAACAGAGGCGAAAATATACAAACTCTATTAGGAGAATCCATCCTCCCAATAAATAAGAAAAAGTATTGTTACGACATCGGGGTCACGTGACGCTAGTAACACGTCATTGACTTCTAGAAATATCCTGTTCCTTCATGAATGCTCTAGCGTTTACTAGATACGTGTTAATCTTGTATATATAAGACGGTCACAAAGTGACGGAACAATGTGTGTAATTGAACTGAGTATTGTTGAGTCGAGCACGTGAGACGTTTGTTGAGAATTATAGCGTTTGTTATAGCGCGACTGTTGAAATTAAGTGTATCGCAAAGTTATATTCAGAAAGAATAAACCAGTTTTGTTTAAGAAAGGACTTCTATCGGTAAAATTTCTTCGGAAAGAATTTTTACGGAAAATTAACGAACGAACGGAAACGTAACAGTATAGAATCACCAAATGAGGGCTGGAAACGGACGCAAACAGGTTGTACACTTTTGGCTGATTCCCATATAATGGAAAACGGGGTATCATGAATTTGCTTTAGGACCCAGAAAACGTTGTGGCGGCCCTGTAAATGCAAAGGATAATAGTCACTCATCTTTTAACACATCTGGTGCTAGAGATTATCAATTTGAAAACACAACACACAACATAATAACTTACTTATCTTATTCATACCGCGTAGCTCACCAACTGACGCTTCCTTTTTTTTTCTTGCTACAATGTATGTAAATTGCAATTAAATTTAACTCGCTGTTGTTAGTTTTACTTTTCTTTGCTTGTCTTACTGATTATGAAATTTGAGAAGAATTTCACATTATGTGTCCTTGATTTTTTAGCAAACTTCTTCGTCTAAAAAATACATGGTTTCGTTGTATAATAACTAAATCTTACATGCGCATGGGCGTTCGCAGGATGTGGGGTAGGGAACATTTGCCCTCCTGGAATTTCAGAAGAAAATTTATTTGAATATTTTATTTTTAAAATGTATAAGAAAATAATACAATTTAAATATAAATCACGAAATTAGGTGCACATAAATAAGTTATAATCAGCCGGAAACTAGCATTCAAACTGCTAGGCTTCCCTCTACCTGGAAAAAATTTTGCGGACGCCAATGTACTTATATATATATATATATATACAGAAGTAAACATTCATAAAACCCGAAAATGAAGTATAGATGATTATATTATTTTATTCATTTAATGTGCTATTTCATAAAATACTGGAAGCTAAATATATCCAATAACTCAAAATAGCAACCGTAATAATTAACGCAAGCCAATTCAGAGAACGAAGTTACGATGCCATTGTTACTAATTCTTTGTTTCCTGCTCACCACTCTTAACAACGTGGTTTAAGTTCACTGTGACTGTAACTTATTACGGTTTTCCACAGGTTTTATCACGTAGTGCAGTAACGTGTGTTTTATTCAAAAGTTTACAACAGGCTACTTGGATCAACAACCAAATATGTGAGTGGAACCGGATATAACCCGTACACAACTGTTTGGAAGGTGTGTCGCTGCAGCTAAGACCTTCGTATTTACCTAAAATAATTCGTGATGTCACTATCACTTACGTCATCAAGATGGCAGATCGATGCTGTACGCCCACAAGTGTCTGTGTATTGCGTTGACGTTATGGCTTCCCTTTTGTCACAACGAATATATTTAAAAGTGTTGCAAGACGAGAAAACTCTTATAAATGCTATTTTCACTGAAATGCAATCTTCGTAAGTCATCAAAATACTAAAAAATGAAATTGTTTCAACCTTACACCATAATTTGTCTTAATTGTTTGTTTTTTATTAAGCGCAAAGCTACACACAATAAGCCATTTGTGCTATACCTACCACGACTATCAAAACTCGGATTTTTAGAGTTACAAGCCTTTAGACTTACCGCTGAACCACTGGGGACATAAACTGTCAGATTATAAAAATGATACTCTAGTCCGCATAAAAAAAATAAACAAAAATATATTTAATGACAAAGTCATGTATTCATTCCATCCATTTGTATTTAGTATGTTGATTTAAAAAAAGTAAAGAAAAAGAGATTAACGCTTGTTTCTGTTGAATATTATAAACTAACAATCCCAAAACCAATAAGCTAAGTTTATGTATTTGCTGCGTAAAAGCAGAATTTTTTACCAGTATTCTAAAATCCGTGTTTATTAATGACATGTTGGAAAACCTTCCTATTCTTTTTCATTATTTAATTGACACTAGGTTTCTTTCAGTAAATTCCATTAATTCAGATATAAATATATACATATTATAATCTGACAGTTTATGTCTCCAAAAGAAAATCACTTACTTGTCCAATTCCATAAATCATGGCTCATTGCAGCTTAATTTGTTGATGGTACCTAGGGAGTAAAGTGATACCATATTAGGCACATTATTGTCTATAAATTCTATCTGCCATTTTACACAAAAATGCTGTATATTATATCACCCACACAATTTTTTAGCATTTCATTGAGCTCAGTAACATTTTGCAAATCCGTATATATATTTTTTTAATTTACCAAAGAAAACGTTAGCGTCGTAATATCTAGTAAAACGAATTAACGGAATATTCTATAAAACAATTATCAAGTAAACATAAAACACTCTCAGAAAATAAGACAGGTAAACGCAATGAATTAAAAAGGTATTTTTTCAGTAACACAATGGAAACTACTTACTTGCTGCTATTGTATGATACCTTAGGTAGTGTTTTTACTTTTACTCTTACAACACTAATCAATGGTATATTTATAATCCCAATTTAAGAATGTTTGTTTGTTTGAAGTTAAGCACAAAGCTACACAATGGGCTATCTGTGCTCTGGCCACACGGGTATTGAAACCCGGTTTCTAGCGATGTAAGTCCGCAGACATACCATTATGCCACTGTGGGGCATTTAAGAATGTAATTCTTTATTTTGCCCATTTCTTATGCACAGATGCTGCACGCATGATACGAGTAGTTGGTAGATTTTAGAGAACACCTTAATAACTTCTTACAAATAAATAAAATTTTTATAAGAATTGTCATGCGCTGACGTTTTTCGTTTAAAACAACAAAACAAACAAAAGTGGACGGACAATATTTCAATATTCAAAACCTTGGACGTGCACACCCTAACTTGGCTTAATAAAATGATCATAGGTAAGATATATCAAAATTGCTTTTTAGTGAGAAGGCCAAAAATATTACAGTGAGCTAAGCCTTACACGTCGGTGCTTTAGAAAAATAATCTACAGCTTCACAATACGTAGGGGGAACGAAGTTGTTTATCTGATAACTATTTTCAACCGACAACCTACACTAAACGTTATGTTGCGACAATCACTTTCCTAACGCTGTGGCATGTTTTAAGTTGAAGCTGGTTTAAGAAGCCGAAAAGTGGATTATTTAGCTTAGTATTAATTCAAAACACCACATAAGCATTTTCATGTGCTAAACTCTGACAATAGCCGTTCTAATATCTTATGAATTATTCTTTTTTAATATCATATCTCACGACTTAATCGCTACCATATTTCTGTGGTAACAAATAAACAAACTATTCGCTGCTTAAAATCATAACAAGTGTTTTCAATGTGAATTGTTCTGTAAAATTTCAGAACAGTATCCGGCAAGCATTTACTTCTCCATAAACAAACATAAACACTACGTGTATAACTCATAGTGAAACGGAGTCGCATGGTTACTCATGCACTTGTCATAGACGAAGCACGTGCTCAGCAGACTTAGTTTCACGCACCGATCACATGAACACTTAACGTTGATTGGCTCCGTTGATTGTCCCTCGAATCTTATTTGATACGTGATGGGCAATACAATTCTGGCACACAGTAATTTGTTTGAAGGTATGGGCACGCCTTTACACTCCTCAATAAAACCCCATTTCGAGGCGTGTAGAAACTTTTATGTTAAATAGAATTCAGACGTGAATGTTGCAGCTTTAAAGATGACTAGCCTTTCAATTTCTCCATCATGTACTCCTCCACATTCGTTCTCTGTAAGTATCGGGAACGAAGTAGCTTATTAACATGTATATTAATTATTATATCCATTTTAACGTGAACTACAACTTACTGATAAGAAGCATGTGACCATTCTATCTTGATTTGAAATTATATCATTAAAAAATGATAATGGAAAATAAAATAATTTTGGCTTTTCACGGTTTATGTGATTTTCTTAAATTTGTTATCCGAGAATTTAATTTTTACTAAGTTATAATTTTAACCATGCTTATCATTACAAATAAATGTGCCAGTACTTTCTTGTTCAAAACCTAGCCTTAAGGAGGGAACCATACATTGAGCATGCGTTTTAGAAATTGTGGTGTACATGTGATGTGCACGTGAACTGTCGCTTGTAAGTTGAACACGTCAGTTAACTTTTATTATTTTTGTGTACGATTACTGCTGTAAGAAATGAATTATTTCATTCATTTTTTTATTTCTAACTATTATTTTACAAGTAAAGAAATGTATTTTGAATAAAGCTATTAAATATTCATAATCTCAAGTTTAAATTTTAACAGATGTATCTCCTGTAACTTACAAACTGTACGTCGGAAATTGCTCTACAACAGTACAAATTTATCACACTCACAGTAGTTCGTGTAAAATATTTTAAATGACAACTTTTATTATGACCTCATTGACACGTATAGATTATTACGTATATAAACCTAACCCTGCTGGTGTGTTCTTTGTTTAAAAATTAAATTTAATGTGTGTTTTAAATGGATCAGGAATATAAAAAATTCTGATAGTAGAAGACTTAATTCGTTGTTTAAAAATAATAGTGAGCTCTTAGTCTTAACTTGTTCTAGGAATAGGTATGTAAATAGTATTAATTAAAATAGGCTTAACGTTAAATGTTTGTTTCAAATTAATTTTATATTTGACATAATTTTAATAAAATAAAAAAATTGGAAATAATTATTTTAATGTGTGCGAGATATGACTATTTCACAGTATCCTATAAGTATAATTCACTTCTACTTCTAAGCAGAAATCTTCAAATTGGTTCATTATGTTGAATTTAATGAAAAATTTGCAATTGAATATTGATTTATCTTCACAAACTGAAGATCCAAGATATACAATTACAGAATACGAAAATCCAAGATATTGTATCGAGAATTAGTACAAGTAATTGTGTAAGTGAAGTAGAGGCTAGCACTTTAAAAATATTTTAAAAGGGGAATGGGTGGTTTCCTTAAAAATTTGGGTAGGTTTAAAAGCAATGCCCAATGTGACACTTAAGTTGTACATCTTCAATGTAAATTTGAAAAATATTGTTTGTGATTTTCTACCCTGTTGCCAATGTTATATTACAATTATTAGTGCATTGTTTGTAATGAACATGTATTTGAAGATTCCAATGATGATGCTCAGTATCAGTTATAACAAACATTTTATGTGACTTTTGCACTAAATGAAGAATAATAAGTAACTTTTCATAAATGTAATTATGTCTTATTAGTTAATAAGGCTTTTAATAAAGTTCTAAATTTGTTTATACGCTCAAAGATATTTAATAGTGCCAAATGATTTACAAGTTAGTTCAAAACTAAAGGTTACCAATACTTACAATGTAAGTTGGACCTCATAGGATTCTGCTGTGTTTTGCCATTTGCTTTGAAAATTCTCTAGATGAAGTTGACATAGCTTGTTCCTTCACTGAAGACTTGAAATTAAGTTTACTTGTTAGTTGGTCACATGTTCAGACCCTAATTCAGGAGTACAGTCAGGTTAGAATCTTAAGTTTACTATGATATTCAGGATATGAACTTTGACTAACTACCCATGACTTGTTTGTTTGGAGAAGCAGATAGTTCTTCTTAACCAATTAACGAGAGAATTGAAGATATAGTAACAGTAGGATAATGACTGAACTTTGCTTTTGTATGCATGTTTAGTATTAACTAGTGATTCTTGAGAAAGTAAACAGTTTTTGAAGTGTTTGTAGAATGACCTTTGTTTTGGTAATAGCAGTTTATCATCTCAAATGTCTTTCAAAATACAATATGGTATGTAAATGTTTGTTTATGTAAAACTTTTAAACAGATTGATTTTGAAGTGAGACATTATTAGGACAAAATTTATTGAGAATAAAAATGGACTTTTTAAGATAACTTTCAGACATGCTTTTGTAATTTTTAACTTTTTAATATTTACAGTATTTTTCTAGAAAGTAACATTTGTCCATTAGACTAGCAACAAAGATGCTAGCATTACTTGTATTTTTTTTAATGATTGTTAAAAAATGTTGAAAATTTAAAAATTTGACTAGAGAATATAAAACAATAAAATTTATTTTCCTTTTATAACTATGATAATAAATGTCAATTGGATAAACAAATGAAGTAAATTTATTAAAATTTAAAAGACTTTTTGAACTTATCTTCTCTTAACATTACAGGAGAATTTTCATCATGGAGTGGTACAAGAGAGATGTGATTTTGATGCAGTACAAACATTATTGTCCATAAGCCAACAGACTTCTCTTCCACAGCATGGCAGCAGTATCCAAGATAGCATGGACTTTTTCTGTCACAGGCATATGGAGATGACACCCCCAAACTCCGAGGATGAATTGGAAGAAATTGCTCAGGAAAACAAAAATAGCTCTGAACATGATAAGGTATGTTGTCCATTTGTTAAAAGTTTTTAGCTTAGTAACCTTCTCATCTCTTCACTTTTTCTAAGTCATTACTCTGTAAGGTAATTTATTTTTGATTTTAAGAGAGGTTCATTATGAGTTTGTATCCAGTCAAAACATACTCGTGCATGCGTACAAACCTAAGTATCTTATTTTTTGTGGCTTATCATTAAAAATATACATTCAAAAGAAAGTTGTTATGGCTCAACATTGAGTCTGTGAATCAATGAGACCAAATTCAAGGGATTGAGTGGGCTACAGAGGTTTTTCGCAGTTTGTGGTATTCAAGTTAAAACCAAAAAAAATGTACCTTGATAAAGGGCTTGATCTGTTAACCTAAAAAAAACCACACTTTATTGCCAAAAGCATTTCTCTCAATTGTGTTTCGTCACAAAGAAGTGGATTTTATGGGGTTGGGCAGACTGTTTTTTTTTTCTTGGACATAATAGTAGAAGTATTCATGTTCAAACAGGTACTGCACTTAGCCACTTTACAGTTGCTTTCGTTGGTCATCTTGTAAAACTGCAGAGAAAATAGATCTTGTATTGCACAACATGTGCTGTTATTACCACGTTTTGTGTGTGAGTTTGGATTGTGGTATGGTCTTATTTCCTGAGAACCTAAAAATTAGTGTGAATCTGGTCACGCTGGTGAGAATTTCAGGTTCCGGATATTGCAAGGAGTTAAAGTCTCTATTCAGAATTTAAAAAGAAAGAGTACTGGAAATCTATTTGGGAATCAAGCCAACAAACAGCCTCTGACTTGCAAACTAGGTGTTAAAAAACACAGTTACTTCCTTCTAGTCCTTAAAGAATATTAATATTCTTGTTGCACAACAAATAAGCTTCACTCAAAATTCGTGTAATTCATGTTTACATATTTGGATATAAAAATGTCTTTGTATTGTGATATAATCATTTTGAGCAATCCAATTTTATCATATTATTCTCCTATAAACTAAATTGATATAGCTTGAAGTTACTTTGAGTTTACACCATACAAATTTGGCACATGCATTAGTGCAGGATTGATGTTTATAATTTCATTTGTTTTCAGTGTGAAAATTATAGTTAGATCCACAGTTTTCCTGAACATTTGTAAATTATCAGCATATAAATTACACATATAATATTAGCGGGAATCGTTTTTGTTATAAGGATGAGGTAAAAGTTCTTGGGGTATAGGTTGGTATGTCTTTTAAAACCCTTGAGTCAGTTGTATGTTGGAAATGATAAAGCCAACAGAGTTTTTGGATTGTCTACAAAATTAAATCTAATTGTATAAAAGAATATTGACTACATGTTTTAAGAGGTTTTGTTATACCATTCACTAGTTTGGCCTCATTTGATAGAATGTGTAGTTATTTTAGGAAGACTGCCGAGTTGTTGGAGAAATTTCAGAGGAGAGCTACTAGGATTATTCTGGGGATGGATATTTTTTTCATATGAGATTTCTTAACTTGTTTTCTCTTTAAGAGAGGATGGTCAGGAGTAATATAATTGACGTATTGAAAATTTTCAAGGGTACTGATAAAACTGAGCTATCAATTTTTTTTCAAGTTAAATTCTGAGGGTCAGTAGGGCAAGAAGTTATAGGTTTGAAATTTGAAAAGGTCAGACACATCTCTAGTTGAAACAGTTCTCCTCCAATATGTTAAATCTGGATTAATTGGTCATCTAGAGTAGAAGAGGTCACAACTTTATAGGAGTTTTAAGCTTGGGAGATAAAGGCTGTATTTAGTGATTAGTTTTTTGCTTATTGAAGGAGGTTGTGAATCAGGACATTCATGATTAGCCCAAGGTCCATTTGATGCCCCACAATTTATATATCACTGGCATTTAACATTTCTCAGTACTATCCTAAAGATGAGACATTTTATAAGAAATTATTTTTGTCAACTATTGAAAACGAATAAATACTCCTTTTTATAAAACATCAAGATCTCTTATGTAAAGTAATGAAGTATGGTAACAATAATTCTTTTGATGCAATCTTTAAGATATGGAGTGAGTGGGTCTTATTTATATACACTGTCACACAACACTATTTTTGTTGCAGAAGAGTTTGAAGCTGTTGAATTTCTCAGAGTTAGTGCTCTGTTTACATGGTATTGTTTGTTCTAATATTAAAACCTAGTAATTATAATTAGGTTGATAACTTAATGCCATTATTAGCAGAGAATCTTAAAGTTTACAAGTAAATACAGCTGGATTAGTAGATAAGAATATCAGTAAATATTGTTTTAGCTAAGTATACTTTTTAATTAATATACTTTCCCCTTTCTAGCTGAATTTAGCAATGATTTTCCTCACTTTGTGGGTAGTGTAAAAATATTTTACCACTGTTCAAAACTAGTTCTTAGCTGATCATCATCATATAATAATTAGTACATAATGTGAGCAAGTTTTTGATAATATTATAATTTTTAAGATTAAAAGCTTGTATGATTAGATAAAATAATTTTATATATATGGTAAGTTTATGTTTATTTCTTATTCTCATTGATTGAAATTTTTTACAGGTGCTCCTGGCTCCAACTCCTCCACAAACTCCAAGTTCCCACATAACAGGCATGCCAGTTTCGGTCATTAGGAGAGCTCCACGGACACAACATTTCTCCGAACAGAGTGGTTGTGGAAATATTAGAATGCTTAATGCTGATAAATTAATGGAACTCCCTCCCTGTAATGAAAGTAATATGTTTCCTAGTAAAAAATCAGTTGTTTGTCCTTCTGTTAACCTACCTTTCACAACTTCTGCCCAGAATATTGTAATTTCTAGTTCTGTAACGTTTCAAAATACTCCAGTTACAACAGTTCTTCCACTCTGTTCTAACAGCTCATCACAGCAGTCTGCCTTTGGCACAACTATTGTACAGTCTACTGCTAAGCCCATTGCTATTGCTCCAAAGATTATTCCCAGTACAGTTATTCCATTATTTTCCACTGTCACTCCATTAGTTACTAGTAGCAGTAAACAGCAAGATATTTCTGCTAACTCTTATGTTGTTTCTCAGTGTCCAGCATCTACTAACATGCCTGGTAACCCTACAACCTTGATACCCATAACAGGGACAAATGGACCACTGCTTCAGCTTATGGTCACAGGGACTTCATTTGGATTAACTGGAACAGCAATGACCTGTGGTACTACTAATGGACTTGTTACAAAACCAAGGATTCTCTCACCTGCATCTGTAGTTTTCTCATCATGTGATAAGTCAGATTTCTTAGCAGATACAAGACGAAGAGCTTATCATTGTTCCTTTCCAAATTGTTCGAAAACTTATTTCAAGAGTTCCCATTTGAAGGCTCATATCAGAACTCATACAGGTAACAACACATCTGTATAACTCTATAGACTTATTGTTGTAATTAATTTTCAGTAGGAACAAAGAAGCTGAATAAATACTTGGTTGAAGTTTGTATCTGTCATCATGTATCAAAACTTGTAAAGATTTAGGTTCTGTTCAGAAAAACATTAATTTATACAATTAATATAGAGATTTTTAAAGTTATTTAATCTTTTGAATTCTTCAATAGAGATAAAGTTTTTTGTTGCTTGAGATTAGAAAATAAAATCTTGAGTGAGGCTTCATTTATCTTATTTGTATTCCATATACTCTGAAGAAATGATTCAGTATCATTGCTTAATTACTATTGCTTTTTGATAGTTTAGCTGAACTCGTTTCTAGAATAACATCTTGGTTTGTTTCACAGGAGAGAAACCATTTGCTTGTACATGGGAAGGGTGTAATCGAAAATTTTCAAGATCAGATGAACTTTCACGTCACAAGCGCACACATACTGGTGAGAAGAAATTTGCATGTCCTGTTTGTGATCGAAGATTCATGAGGAGTGATCACCTTGCTAAGCATATAAAACGACATTCCAGTGGTAAGCGAGTTGGACTTTGGGTTGGTCAGCATTCTGCCAATAGTAGATCAAGTGTAGATGGATCAAAATGTGGTGTTTTAGGAGTCGGTCATGGAATGGGAGCCACTACACTCCAAGTCCTTTTTCCAACAGCTACATAGATTTTACTGAATGATTTCTGAAATTTTGGCTGTGATTCAATGTATTAATAATGTTATAGAAATAAATATAACACTATAATTTTATTATATAGTTTAATCGATACAAGGTATTTGAAAAGACCCAGTTAAGTGTAATGTAGTTAATATTATTATAGAAAGAACAAGTTTAAATCATTTTTTGTAGGTGTTAATATGAAACAAATGGTGAAATGGGTAAAAAAGCATTATTTCAATAACCTGTGTAACTTTTTACCTCTTTTTGAAACTTGTGTGAAAATAATTGTTTTTCTTCATTTATTTAATTTATTGCTATTTGTTCATTAAATATACAAGGTAAATTCTGAAAACGTTTTTTAAAAACGTTGTTTTACTGCTTGAGTTTGTGGGTCAATGTTGCCATGTCAAAACTATGGGAGGTATAATTCATATATTTGTTTCTAAACATTTTAGAGGTTTTGCTCAGTAAGTATAAATTAAAGAAAATAAGTAAGGGTTCATATGTAAGAAATAATATGTTTCTTTATTGGAAATAACGTTTTTTTTGGCCAGTTCATGTTGTAGAGGCAAAATATTTTTCTTACAGATCTCAAAAGTATGCATTTCATCTCTCTACCTGTTAAATAGAGATGAGATATTTTTTCAAAATACTTTTTTACCTTAATGTGCTAGTTTTGTATATTACTGTGGATCTCTAACATTATTTAATATTAGACTTCTTGTATTACATGATTGGATGATTTCTTAGGTGTTAGTTATGAACGTTACTAATTTTAAAATAATGTGAATGTAGTATTTCTACCGATTTTGTTAAACACTTGATTTACGAGTATTTATTTATAGGATATTATTATAACTTAAGTAAGTTGAATTGTGTAAATACGCGATTTGTTTCTTACAGATGGAATAAATGAAAATAGAAAAAAATTCAAATTTTTTAGTTTTTATTGTGTTTCGTATTTATACATGAAGAAACCATAAGATAAAAACAAAAGTGAGGCCAATTATACTATCAGATGCTTTATAATAAATGGGATACATAACGGATATAATTAACAGGTTTAAGTACGTTTTCCTGACACACAAACATTAGACTAACATGGTGTATACATCGAAATTTTTTCACAGTTTTTCATTATTAATCCTATTACGTATGACCAATTGTACTTTAAACATTTTTATTATGCCCTCTAAATGATGGTATTCTTTTATGTGATGGATTCTGGAAATGTTTTAAGTGTTCTTTCCATAGCAAACGTAGTAAGATAAGAATTCGCCTTTTGAATAATCGTGGGACGCTTGGTGAATACAGTCGACTTTCCCATTAATTTGTTCGACTTGAGTTTCTCAGTTTAAAAAATGCGAAAAAGATACCATCGGTTTTAGTCACATGAATAATGTTAAGAGAGCATTTTGGTCACGAAAAAAGAAACATTTGATATCCCCTCCCCCTAACCTATATGAAGATTTTGAATTTTAGAAATGCATTACTATTGTAACACAACGAATAGGAAATTACTGATTTATAAATTATTCATTACAGTAGAAAAATTGGAAATATATTAAAAATACACAAACATTTGTACGGCATATCGTACCATAATTAGTAACATCAAAACAATCTAGGAGGGCATACGATGTATCTGTTTAGATCAAAATTGTTGGAGTTTGTATGTCAATATTAATTTCATTATATTGACAATGTTCAAATACACGTATGTACAGCGTAATGCGATCTCTGTTTCAACGTTTTGTTAGAGATATTCGCGTAAAACTATACAAGGACTGTTTCCGCTAGCCGTTCTTAATGTTGAACCGATAGACTAAAGGGAAGAAAGGTGTTATTCATAATATTTATGAATTGTAATATAAAGAAAACCATGCTAAATGAACAAATAACAGCTGTTTATTAATTGGGAATATAAGACAATTCTTTATAATATACTTACCTCGTTATAGTGAGATAATGTATAATAACTTACAATTTTGTTTTCTTTCGTTATTGTAATGTACCTAATGAATTTGACGATACACTGCTTTTGTTTTTAGTCATTTATCTTATTTTAGCCATTTCCATAAATTAACTTTAAGCTTCTCTTGGGATCTCTTTAAAATTGGACTGGATGTGGCCAAAAAGTTAGCGTGCCCAGACTGTGAATCTGAAGTTTCGTGGTTCAACTTCGCGACACACTGCCACAAAAACCCGCGTTCAACGTTCAGAGGTCGTGGGTGCGGTTAAGAAGGACGACCAAAGCATACCTTTCGATAACATATGAGTAACCAAATAGTTCACAGTGGATGTTGTTGACTAACTGCCTTCCCTTTAGTGTATTAATTCAAAATCATGGGACGACTATAAATAGATCTTCATAGTGTGCTTTGCCACGAAATTCTACAACAAAAACTCTTTGAAAATTACATAATAAAAGCTATTTAGTCGTTTTATTTATCATTAACTTTGTTAAAAACGTAATGCACAGATTGATGTACTTCGGCTTTACAAATGAATAACGAAACACGCAAAATTTTGAAGATTAGCAGATAAAACTTAAAATCAAATAAAATCTAATGAACATAATACTGTGGCTATAATAGTTAATATTCTGTTTATTCACTTCTTAGCTTATACTTTTCCAAAAGCACTTTTTGTCCTCGAGTTTTGAGAACAGACTAAGTCAAAAACAATAATTCGAGAGGGCTGATATAATGAAAGAAGAATTAACCAACAGAATTATTGATATTTTGTAATTTGTTGTCTATTTGCTATTATATTACTTGTATAATTTATAAGATATGATATAACGTTACACCTATTGATTATTTAATATCGCATTAGAAATTTGAAAACAAAAGTGAATAAATATGGTAATGCTAAAGCAAAACTTCTGTATTTCTCCCCATTCGTTATACACTAATATTCATGAAATATGTTTTTATTCATTTATCAAAAACTGTGACTTGGGTAATAAGACTATAGCAGTAGATCATTGAAAATTGAGTGGTGGCATCATGCAACAACAGGTACTAATTGTTCTTAATTATGCTATTGTCACCGTTAATCAAAACCGAAACCAAATTTGTGCGATTCAAGCCCATCAAATTTAGTGAATTTATTGATTTTTATTGTAATGTTTAATAAACCATGTACCTGTACATCTAAATAAACTATTTCAAATTTATCAATGTGCATTGATGCAATTAAAGAAAACAACGAAATTACTGATGAAGTACTGCTATTGAATAGCCGGCTTTTTGAAGAAAAGCAATCATTGTAATTTACTTTAAATTTAAGTATCGACAATATCTTTCATAAAATCACTAGTTCTAATGCATTTGAAATAATTAAGAAAATCATGAAATTGAGAATATTAATCAGATAATGAATCATAAAGTAATATATTTTAATTAATTCGTTAGCTTATATTAAAACTTATCAACATCTCCAAAAACGTCTTTTTCATAACAGAGGAGGTTTTGCTTTGAACATATGGCAAAGTTATTTAAGGGGGTTAGCTGCGCTAATTTAGCAGTGATAGACTAGAAAGAAAGCATCACCCACAGCCAACTCTTGGGTTACTTTTTTGCCAACAAATAGTAGGATTGATAGCAGCATTATAACAACTCCACGGCTGTAAAGGTGAGCATTTTCGGTTACGGGGATTCAAACCCGCGACCGGCCAATTACGAGTCGAATGGCCTAACCACCAGGCCATGGGAGGTTGTTTTTTAATCAATCATTTCATGATAAACAATTACACACCTATTAAGAACCAGCCGTCTATCAAAAAACATTAATATTTATATTTGATGAATCAAAATCTGTCAAACTTAAGCTATTTTTCATTTATATTATTTTTTTATCATATAAACGACCAATATACCTACCATAATTAATTTACATTGTGATTTGTCTCAAGCAAACGTATTCATTATTTTCTAATTTTTTACTAATATATTCCTAAATAAATTATAATAAGAGATTATTACATAGATATACATATATAAATTTATTAATATATACATATATATCCATGGATTACCTTTTAGTAGATTAAATATCCTACCACCAGGTTTAGTTGTTAATATATACATGTGAAAGCGCGTGACGAGAGTGGATTAAGGTGGTATTTACTAATTTAGTGGGTCTGTAAGAGGTATTTGTTTCGCTGTGTTAAATTTGGAAGATTGTACCGATATAACAAAAATGGGGTTTCAATCTCAAAAGAAGTCTGTAGTATTACTTTTCATAGCACTTTCCTTTTTAGGTATGTAACCTTCTAATATAGTAATAATAATATAAATAAAAATATAAAAACCCGTGATTCAATGTTTCGTTTTAAAATTTTAACTTTTTTTTATTATAAATTACACTTACAATAGAGACTTCAAACTTAGCAGTATTATTTAATAATATTATTGTTAGTACTATTATTATTACTAATATCAATAAACCGAATAGTACAATTTACATGTTTTAGTATTACTTAAGCATTAACTTTAAGGATGTATAATACTCGGAGACTGCTTGAATGGGTAATGAAGAAAAACTTTAATATAAGTTATGTTAAACTTATTCTTCAAAGCATGCTTATTATTATTATTAAACAAATATTATGGTTATCACATTTTGATTCGAATTCTAAATTCTAATAATACTCACATTAGAAAAGTGAAACTATCTTAGTTCAAAATGACTCCTATTCCTATCCTGCTAGAAGTAGAATTTATACTTGTGTCCACTAATCCCACAGTTCTCACCAGTAAATACAAAACAGATGATGCATCCACTAACAGTATCAATCTTAAACAAAGTGCTTAACTGTTGGCCCATAACAAAATATAAGCTATAACTTGTAAGTATAATGCACTGTAGATATTATTTAAGCTTAAAGTAACTTTAAAATTATTTATGAATTTAAATATTTGTTAATTGATAGGAAAATCTATTTTATTCTTTGATAATTTTTTAAATAGCTAATATTAACTGACTTTCTGATCTAAATGTTATTCTTACAAGAATTATAAAAATAAAATAAAGATCTACTATGACAGAACAAGTTTTGATACTTTTTGAATGTATCTTGGATTATTTTTACAAAGCATTATTTATATATTAGACTATTGATGAAATTGGCAGAAGGTAGATGTAGTTATAGAGACAGATAAACCTCCTAATATAGTCTCCCAATTAATTGATCTTCAACATAATATATGGACAACAAGAACATTTGGTCCTTCAAGGCTGTCCTCGTACACCCTGAGAAAAGTAAAATTTAAACCCACTATTATTTTTATTAGAAATCATAACTGTATACAGAAATCATGAAAAAAAGGTGTAATACTTAATTGTAAAGCAAAGGGCTTGCATACATAATACTAGTGCATTGTTTCTTTAAAGAAATGTACCTCAATGAAATCTTTTTGAATTTTGAAAGCTGTGAATTCATACAAATATCACATAAAAATATTTTAAATTTTATACATATATGTTATTGACTAATTATTTCATGCAGTTTTTTGCAATGCAATAAAGGAAACCATACAAGTGTATTGAATTGATGGGCACAAAGAAATTAAACTGATTTAATTTCATTAGTGTTATTTCTTTGTGGTACTTATTTTAACATATGTTTAAAACCCCAGCTGTAACAATTTTTCTTGTGGATAGCCATAAAGTAGAAGACAGCTATTTGTTCCATTTAGAAACAACAGTATATCGTGTTACAACTGTGAAAAGTGAGAATACATAATTAAAACTGTTTCAAAGTTTATTACAGAAAGACAAAGTCAACTGTCAACCCTGAGAAAAAATGTAATATTAATTTTGTACAAAAAAAGTATAATAAATATTAAATTGTAAAAAAAAACAACTTAATTTTTACAGCATTGTGAATTGCATGTAAAATACCAATGAAATTATTTTTTCAAGGTTTTGGATATAAAACTACCCAAGTGAAAAAATTGACAAATTAGCCACACAAATTATCCATTTTATTCATTCAGTAATTTAAGCTAAAGTTTAAAAAATTTAAGTACAGTTGTACCTCTTTACTTAGAAACCAGCATTTTCTTAATGTATTAATTACAGATATGTTTAAAAAAATACAATATTATCTGTTTAATAACGATTTTCTGACCGTATGTATTTTTAATTTTTTTACATTTGATGTATCTGTTTATTACTTGGTTATGTATTTTGTTTTTCTGATTTCATAGGTTCTCATTTCTAATATATAATACGTAATTGAAAATATGTAAAAATAATAATGGATTTGTTAAATTTTGGTAATATTGCATGTATATTTCTAACTTGTAAATTTGTTTCACCAGAAATATATGATCTAGGAGAATCTCGAAGCTTTCAGAAGAAAGGCTCGCCAGTTTTCAGTGATACTTATACTGTAAATGGTCTTTTGCTCTTACCATATGCCGAGATTATGGAACCATTTAAAGCTTACTTCAACAAGTCCAGTAACAATAGTCGTGTAGACTATTATGAAGGTATAGTATATGTTTTATAGTGTTGTATCTGTGTCTGTATATGTTTGGTTCCATAGATGTATACTAACAAAGAATACTCTATGTAGTTTTTCTTTGTTACCCTAAATAGTCTGTGGATTAAATTATATCACTAAGTAATTGAAAAAAATTATAATTAACAATTACAGTTAACCCTATTTATATGGGTGGGAATCAAAGTGCACATGGCATGACCTTTTACAGACTGCTATTCAACATGATATTTGATGTCAGAGCTACCAACTATTCATTTTACTCTACATTGCTGATTTGGCAACAGTTAATAGTACAGTAAATACCAGATAAAACTTACATGGATATACAATTAAGAGGTTCCAGAAGTTATGCAATATGCAAGGTGAATGACAGACAAAAGTATTTTTATTCTTCACACGAACATCACCTTGCACTCCAACTTTTCAGTTTTACTTAGACTGATACTATCAATTAACAGGCATCTCGAGTACAAATACTATTATAACGCCAGTTTTTTTTGTTGTTTTTTTGTGCTCAACAGACCTCCACATCTTACTAAGAGCTTGCATTAGACTTCTGAAACTTGAGATAAGAGATGTTATTATTATTATTGTTATTATTACAATATTGTACCACATACTATGATCCTTACTGAGGGAAAAGGTTGCTATAAAGAAGACAGGTAGAACATTCTTAAATTGTAATATATAACAACTTTTTGTCATAAAATTGTGTGACAACATCTTGATTAACCATTGATAGATTTTTTTTTTCCTGTTTCTTCTATTCAAATCAGTGCTTATGTGATTAGTAAGGTAAATTTCAAGAGCTCCAGTTGGAACTGAAAAAAATGTTTTAAATGGCTTTCATAGATGTAATTTTGTTAATATACTATAAATACTTGTTTTTGTTTACCTTATGGAATATGAGGTAATTAATGTCAATACTAAAGCAAGAATAAAGATACATCTGTCATAAACATTTATTGAGTGTCTATATGCTTAAAACAATTCATTGTTTTCTTACATACATTTAGAAAGTTACATGTCAAAAACAATCCATAATATTCTACAAGTACTTGTTTCACAATCATACTTTTATTTTTGTCACTTGCTTCTATTGAAATGGCTTGTAAGCATTAATTTTTTTCATTAAGATATCTGCTTCACATTTGCAAGATAAAAATGAAGTGTCAATGTGTGTATTGATATTTTTTTCCTGGTTTACCTTAATAAAAAACAATGGTAGTTATCACTTGTTTTCCTGTATTTTATTTTGAAAATGATATTTTGCTAGCTGTGATTTTTTTTTAAACAAATGTATTATATATTTTAACATCAACACTGCCTATTCATGTAGGCTAAAAGAAATAACTGATAAATTAACTGAAGATATGAATGTTTAATGACTGAATTTTTTTATTTTGTGGGAAAAAACATACTCTGTTTAAAATTTTGAGGAAAAAATATTAAATTTGACCTATTATTCTTGGTTGATTCATTCAGATTTTGGCAAAAATTTAACTTTTGATTACTTCAAAAAATAATCATGAAAACGTTGTGTATTTTATGTTAAGTGACCTGTACTGTTTAACTTTCAAAAAATGAACTTTTGTTTTGAGAACCTGTTTATATTCTACTCATTAAAGTATGACAGTTGTCTTGTTAAAATTTGAAACCACCAAAACAAAACTTCTTTTTAAAAAATATGCTCAAAAACAATGGGAAATATTACAAGTTTTACATAATGTTTTGTATCTTTACTAGTAAGTGTATTACATTTAAGTGACAATTGTTAATGGGCAGCACCACTGGATGCTTATTTTTTAAATTTTAAATTCAATGTATTATAATTTATAATCAATTAAATGTTCTAATTTACTAAAATGTGTCTTCCTATTAGACAAACATTATTTATCTTCAAGTGAATGTTAAGGTCTTTAAGCCTGTTTTATATATGTACTATTTGTGATGTAAGGAATAGTAAGAAACAAAATACCCATTCCATGCCTCTGCTACTTAAAATTACTATTACTGTAGAATCTTGGGTTTGTTTTTACTAATTTTCCCAAATTTATTCACGTGTTATCATGTGTTATGATAGTATATCAAAAGTAAAATAAAAAGACCTGACTTTTTTAAGCTCATTTCCAAAAAAAGCTTGAAACTGAAGGGTTAATGTATTTTTCATACATTTATGCAGAATTTGCATTGAAACATTTATAATTGTTAATTTTGTTTGAAGGAGTGGATTTTTGGTATATCTTCTTACATATACTGTTGCAGACTTAGTCCAGACATACCAGCTCGCAAGTAAGAACCAAGCCTTTAAAATTGCCTACATGCCAGATGATCAAGGAAAACCAGTCCATACATGCTTCAAACTCAATGTAACCAACGAGACTGTTACCATACAAAGTGTTTTGCCAGACCTGACGAATTTTACGGTAAGTGTATAGATACAGATTTCTTCAGTGACAGTGATATCCATTAAATTAGGTTCTTCATTTCAAAATGCTTCATATTGCAGCTTGTTCAAGTCAGTCAAGAAATCTTTCACACCATTACAATGAAATAATATAAATGTGTGTGTGAATAAAAAAAAATTACACCATTAACATATGTTTTAGGTCCAGGCCTCTACCTTTTTATTCTTCCACAAATTAATAACTATTTAATGTATAAGCAGTTGTATATTTACGGGAGGAGTCAAAACTCCACCTAAATCTTTTCACCAATTTTTTTTTTTTTCAAAATTTATAACTGTATTATTTAATGTTCTATAATTACATACATCTTGGGGTCTAAATCCACTCCGATTTTCTTCCTTCAGAAATTAACCTTCGTGCTACAGGCAGGTCAAAGTGTGCATGTCACAGCATTTTTTTAGTTATATTCAAAATTTAATTAAACCATGTTATAATCAAGGTATATGAATAAATTTGGCATAAAAACTTAGTTAATGAATCAAACTTTAATATGAATTTTAAGTTCTTAATTTTATAACAAAATATTTAAAAAAATCCTCAATATCATCCTAGTATGGAAATTGTGACATTTGCTTTTTAGATATCCCCTCTTCTCTAATTCATTTACCCCCCCTCCAAGAAGTGGGAAATTTAACATAAATTACTCATTGTAATATTTTTATCACTCAGGTAGAACATAATTTTTATAGCCTTCAATTTTATTTGCTTAAAAAGCCATAAAATAGAAAATCAGACCCCTCTGGCCATGCCTACCTATCACTTCCTTTTTTCACAAATTGTCAATAGTTCCCTCTGACATTTAATACTATATTACTTATAACCACTAGAAAGCCATTTTAATCTATCAAATGACATGTTATATTACATTACTTTCTCTACAGAGAATTGTCTATGGGAAATACATTGAGCTTACCTGAATTTTTAACAGCTCTTATTGCATAGTTAAAATGCCAGAGAAATTATGATAGTTACCAAATATTTTCTGCTTTGAACATATTATTATTCTCTGTTTTTAGATGCATTATTTAAATAAAGAAAAAGTTATTTAGTATAGTAGTATCAATAGTGTGTGTATGTATATATATATATATATAAAGAAGTTAAGTATTCATGACAATCGACAGCAAAAAAAGAAAATTAAGGTCCAGGTAATTATTATTATTTTTTGTTTTTTCTTGTGTTCTTTACTTATTATTATAAAAGTAACTAAAATTTAAAAATTGGAAATCTATTGTGTTAGATTACATGAGATAATGAAAAAAAATAGTTATAATAAAAAAAACTTTTCACAAAGGATGCTTGCAAGCAACTTATGGGTGGCCTGTGCCTTGTGTAATTCAATAGAGTAACATGAGCTACATTATTATAGTATTTTGGCACTTGTGTATAAAGTTAAAATCATAAATAATATTAAACGTTAAACTGGTACACAATTGAAAATGAGCTACATGTTTGCCAAATGATCTATAACTTGAGTTGTGGAATTATTAGTTAGAGTTCTAAGGGCAATAAAACAATAATATTTAAGTTGAAATAGATGTATAGTGTTATGTAATATAACCTATTTAATATACATAAATGTAGTTTCATATAACAATTTAAAGTCATTCTAGAAAGAAAAAAAAGTAATTTATATTTATTTCATATTTCTTTATGGCATTTGCAAGATTGGTGAAATTGACCAGCCTTGTATAAAGTTAGTTAGGGGTAGAGAAAATAACATATAAAATGTAAAGTTTATTGAAAAAACATTTAAAATTCATTTAGGAGGTTTCAGAGATTATGCAAATTAAATTTAACAATTTTCAGAGGAAGTAAAGAATTTTTAATCTTGACATGAAAATCATTTTGCACTCAGAGCTGTCAAAACTGATTCCCAGGGGACAGAATAGTTTGGTGGATTTGATTTAGCAGAAACTGCTAATAAATATTCAGTTTGGTTAGCAATTAGGAAATATTGCTTAGCATCTTCTTAACATTCATCATTTTAACACATTATGGCAACTAAGTCCAGCACTAAAAGTCTTAACTCTTTGTAAAGACATCCACTGATGAAAGAGTTAAATTGTATGTTGTTGTTTTTTAATAACAATTCTATTCAGCTTTAAACCCTAATATTTAATTGTATTTTATGAACAAATTAGTTCCTGGTATATAAAGTAAAACTTCAAAATTGCAAGAAATACCAAACACATCAGCTGTTACAAAATAATGTAACATTCAATTAACCAGAGAAAGAAGTGACTTTAAAATGCTGCAACTGAACAAGGTTGCCACAAGTCATTTTTCAAATTTGTCTAGTTTATTTGTTTAAAAGATATAATATTAAAACTACATAAAACTAAAAAATGAGGGAGTTCGTAACTGGTTCAATCCTAAATGTGCAGTGCATGTACTGTACATAAGTAATCTAGTTGGCTAGGTTGCGGGTGACAACTAGGTGCATTCAAAACGTCATCAACAAATACTACAAAATGTGTGTCACATGCATATCGCATAAAGTGTGAAAATACTGTGTGCCGTTTGGTGGGAAGTTTGAAGAAATGAACATCATCTTTGGCTTTGGTATATCAAACTGAAATGTTACAGCACTTTAACTGTGTTGAGGGAAGTCACAAAGACAACATACGAGAGAAAGGAATGATTCACACATTATGCTAAGCAAAGAGGAAAGTGATTCACAACTGGGGTTGTTTTGATTAGCAACTTGCGATGCCAACCCGGATATTTTGTTCCTAGGACTCCATGTACTCGCAGAGAAAAATCTTTAGCAAAAAATACTTCATTGAAAATTTTGAGTTTTTGTCTATAAAAGACTCTTGATGCTTACTGAAAGCTTGCAAAATTTCATGGAGATATAGTATTAAAACTATAAAGGTCAGTTTGGGTCACAAACTTTGCTGATTTGACCAAGCCACAGGGAGGGAGCGTTAATAATAAATCAGCAATACAGTATCAAAAAGAAATATTAAATCTCTGTTTTTAATTGACTGGTCTGTTATATACCATAAAAACTGAGTTTTTCTGAAGTTAACACAGCTGGAGTCTACAGCAATCAGGTTATGGTTTCAGCTAGTAAATGATTATTTTTAAATGAGTACAACAATATGAATGTCAATGAAACATTATTGTGGTAAATTTTCATGCCTTAGCTTTTCCCAGCTTTTTGATTTACGTTAGTAACATAGATGAAGGAATGCTGCTGATTTACAAAAGGATTTAGATCATTTAGTAAGTTGGGCAAATAAACTGCAGATGGGTTTTAATCATAATAAATGCAATATAATGCAAGTGGGTTATCATAATTTGAATTATAAGTATAATTTGGATGGGAATAACCTTAACAGTGTTATGAAGGAAAGGTATCTTGGTGTAATAGTCGATCAGTCTCTGAAGCCATCCAAACAGCATGCTGTTGCTAGTGGTAGGGCAAATAGGATATACAGAAATATTGAATACAAGTCTAAAAAGGTTATAATTGCATCTTTTTTCATATTTATTGGTGAGAATAGTAGGACTAGGGAACACATAAATTTTGGCAAGGTAGGAGTCATCTTCAGCTAAGACAGTTTTATTTTTATAACTGGGTGGTTGGCCTTTCTGAATGGGTTGCCATCAGATGTTGTAGAGGCAGTAAATTTAAGTGAGTTTAAGAGAAAGCGTGATAAGTATATGAATGATAAGGGCTTTAAGATTTTAAAAAATTATTTTAATTTAGTTTCAAGGATGGAACAATCGAGATAGACCAATAGGTCCCATGTTGCCCTAAAATGTTATGTTATTTCTGCACATCTGCAAACAAAAGAGCATACTTGTTTTTCTGCCCATCCCAAAGAATAACATTATTTGTACTAAGAACCTGTCAGCCCTTGAAAATATATTAACCATTTCTTGATGTTTCAGCACTTTCTTTAGTTTCATACAGGCTTTGGTTGGTGCCACATCAAGTGGTTTAATCATTTACTAATAAAACACAGCTTTGAAAGCAGCTATAAATTCTTGCACTATACAGTCACACATTAATGAAGTAAGTTTATAGGTTTAAAAGTTGTTGTTTTTTGTAGGTTCTGTAAACATTCCTTTCATTGCCTATTGTGAAAGTATTTGTTTGTTAATTTCTGTAGCTTTCAAATAGATATAATTTGTCTTCAATGAAAAGAATTGAATAAAATGAGATAAGATAGGTAAAGAAAGTAGAGAGAGAGAAAAATATATCGTAAAAGTATTTGTTATTCGATTTTCATGTCTTTGCAAGCTGTCATTTTGTATTTCAGTGTGTACATATTTAACTATAGCTCAATGTTCTATTTACTATTCACACTTATTTAATTTTACCTGTACACATTTAACTTAATATTTATTTACTTTTAATAAAATGTCTGCAAGTTTATGTATATAAGTATTTAATATGTTTCTATACAAGTATATGATAATACTGGTGACCCTTAGATCACTATTGTATGAACTCTGTGAAAAAAAGATAGTGCTACATCTGTTGGTGTACTTGAGCATTGAGAGAAAACTCGGTGGTGTCTTATCTTTCATATATATATATATAAGAAAGAGATAGATAGATAGATAATTGATATTTGATTTGGAACTGGAATACAGAGCAAGATTTGTTAGTATTATTTTATTTACTAAAAAATTTGCTAGTATTGAAAATTTTCAACTCGTGGATTAATACTAAGAATATGTCTTTGTTAATGTATATAACTACTGAAATTTTTAAGTTTTTTGTTATTTTATAAACACTTTTACTTAAATAATCTTGTTTATTTCTAGTATGTTGTTGATGAATTCTGTGAGAATATCTATTTTCCAATCAAAACAAATTGTTCTCGCTGGGAACTCACTGAAATCCATGGAAAAAAGACTAACAAGTACACCATGTGGGTGCTGCAGAAGAAAAATATCACTATTCCTATACGATATCAAATGAAGGGTTATAATTCACTTCTGGGATCCCATTATGACAAGTATGAGGTTTACTATGGAAACTTTACAACAGATGTCTCTGATTTGGTTTTCAACATTAACAAAAGTGAGTTTGATATTCTTAGCATTGTAAACAAGAATAAATCCTAAGAATGAAAATAAAGGAAGAAAGTGATCAGTAACCAAAAATCATTATCAGAGCTAGTATTCAATTCCAATTAGAAGCCATTTTTGGACCATTGGATGTGAGGGCACTACCACAGTAACATACTGTTTGTACTGAAATAGATGAAAGGTCTTAGCTAATCAAGATGTGGGGTCTGTTTTGGGTGTAAATGACTCTAAATATTTTACACAAAAACATTTTGATGTATATTGGTGTCACAGTTTGCATATATGAACATTTCATTACATGTTTTAACTACTCAGTGCCCAAGTCTAAGTGGGGGGATGAGGAATTTAAAATACTTTATTATTATCCCAACCTGGACTGTAGTCACATATTTGAATCAAGTAACCATAGGAGTGTTGTTACATAAGTTTTGTATGACAGGCCATCTAGGATAGTATGGGTAACTTAACTAGCTAGTCTTATGTAGGCCAACTATGAGCTACATGTAGCTAAACTTTTGACTAGGTTGCTCACTTTCTCCTACAGGCACCTAAATCTCTATTTAACAGCTTCAATAATACTTGTGTTATTGAAACAACTGTTCCTCAGTTTCTAGTCCTAGCTTAAGTGAGGTAGCCATATAAGCTAGGAAAAGAACCTTTTGCAGTTCTCTACAATCTCAACATAATGGTTGATATTTTTATTTGTGACTGACTGCATGTTTGTGTGTGTGTGACAGAGCAAGGAAGATGTAAAAAAATACCATGTTTGAGTTGCTCTTTCCAGGCTTGATCCCTGTATAAATCCAGAATTTAATTATTAATTTACAATGATGTACACAGTGCTGAAGGAATGTATGTCATTGATAATTTAAGGTGTTAGGCTAGTGGCTTAGGCCATGTTCACCTTATCACAAAGTTTAGAAGACAGCATTACTTTCCAACATAACTACTTCACTTTTGCTTTCCCTGTTTTTTTTTTCTGGTAAAGTCTGAGGGGAAAAGATATAATTTTGAACCCTTTTCTGGTTGATTCGTGCAATCCCAAGCACAACAACCTGGCATTTCTGCCACAGTTTCAAAGTTGAACACAAATAGTTATCAATGCTTATTCATTGCATATGGGAAGTGACATCTAGGCTATAAGCATTTGGCCCCAAACATTTCCTGTGTACCATGTTACCTACAATTTCCAGTACCTATGTCTCAATTCTATTTGTACCTATCTCTGACACATCTATGTGTCTTGAGTACTTATTCTGATATTGACTTTTGGTGAGTGATCTTATGTGTACTTTGTTTGTATTAATATATAAAAAGTTAGTGCTTGGTATGTTAAGCTTGGGGTTTAAAACCTTTTAAATGAAACGGTGAGAAATGTAATAAAAAATTGGATCTATTAATCGAGTGAATCCAAATCCTTTCATGAACATTACATTTTCCAATTTGTACTATTTCTTTTTTTCTGTTTATTGTAATAAACACTTTCACCATCTTTTATAAGTAAAGTTTGTTGTTACTATAATTTCTAAACAGTTTCTACTACTAAGCTTCAGCGCATATAATGTTAAAATTTAAATTTTGATCATCATGGCAGACACAGGGCAGATAGCTCATTGTACAGCATTGCACTAAAACAACCAGAACTAAAGTACTAGCTGCCTCTTCATTCTTTTTTGAAATGCTTCTCAGTTATGGGCATTAAAGAAATTAAGTAACTTTTATATTAGTTCAATTTAAGCAACAATATTTTACACAAAGCTCAGTCCACTAGAATATAACTACAGAGCCATGTTTTTTTGTTTTGTTTTATTTTTGTTCCTAAAATATATTTCTTCTTATTATGTGATCATGGCTGGGTGGTTAGGGCACTCAACTTGCAATCTGTGGAATGTGGATTTGAATCCCCATCTCACCAAACATGCTCACCCTTTCAACTATGGGGGCATTATAATGTGATGTTCAATCCCACTATTTGTTAGTAATAGAGTAACCCAAGTGTTGGCAGTGGGTGGTGGTGACTAGCTGCCTTTCTTTCACTACTAAATTAGGGTAGGCTAGCACAGATAGCCCTCGTGTAGCTTTTCATGAAATAAAAAAAAACAATTTGTTATGTGATTTAATATAACATGCATGTTACTATAGTATGTTGTGATGAAAGTATCAGTCTCCCCATTTCTTCTAACAAACAAACAAAATAAAAAAACTTGCAGTATGTTAGATGTTTGTAAGATAATACTACATCAAACATTAGTTTTCTGAGTTTAGATAAAATTGGATGGTAAAACAACTTGCTTGCTCTGTTCATGATTTCACAATACAATTGCAGCCAGTTAAAGCTACATGTGTCATTAATTTATTACATTTTTCAAATATTGTAAAGCTAAATGCTATACAGTATTCTTTCTTAATTATTTACTAATGAATCCCTCAAGCAAAGAATCCATTAAAATATATCTGTGGATTTAAATGCTAGAAACTGGGTTTCGATACCCATGGTGGGCAGAGCACAGATAGCCCTTTGTTTAGCTTTGTGCTTAACCACAAACAAGAAAGCTTATGCATTTCTCATTTTAAAAAAAAATCAGTATCTGAAGTAAGATGTACAAAATTTTACTGTTAAGAACTTTGCAAACATAATTATTTTTCTTTGAAACTTCTGTTTGATTGAATGAAACTACATTTTGAAATTTCAGGCTAACATCTGTCACCTTTTCATTCATAACACACAACTCCAACTTCTACAAGAATCCCAGTTGTGGCTCTCTTGAAGCTGGTTATGACTTAAAATTTATTAGATGTTGTGTATACATGAGAATTACAAATCTCTTGTAAGCCACATAAAAGCCTTGAGAGTACTTTAAGCTATGATATTTGGTTATTTATATTTTCCTATGTTTATGTTAATATGAATTCACCTAAGGTTGTGCTAAAATATTTTTTTTTAATATATGATGCTTCATTTTAATACTTTAATGTATTAATGCCACTATATGTAGTTGTTACTTACAAACACAATCTAAAGATTCATTATCGTATAATCTTACCATAAAGATTATCCAGTATGTGTGTGTGTGTGTGTTAGCATCCATTACCCATATTTGTTTTTGTATGCTAACTGGAGACTTTTACAATGTACATGGGCTATCATATTTTAGGAGTTTTGCTTGAGATGGGAGATAAAAAACACCCTGAAATAGGGCAGATTTCTACTCTCTTTATAGACTTTTGGCATTGAGTGTAAAGACACAAATACTTAGTTAGTTAAATAGTCAATTATTACCTTCCACAAACAGGGTGTACAGTTAGTGTCAGAAAGGGGAACATTATCTAACATTGTCCTATATAGAATTTTTGCTTCCTTCATGGGGTATACTTAGCTAGTAAGTTACACAAATTAAAATATTTTAACATTCTTGGTTTAATAGGTAAAGCCATTGTGTGATGTCTGAATAATCATTATTACTTTTTGCACATTCAAATTAAGTCTCAATACATTGTATTTGTTAAAGTTGCTCTGTTGTCTGAAAGTTTAATTCTAAGTGGTTTTAAAAACTCTGTATATTATGTGTAATTTGAAGTATTTTTATGTAGATCTGTAGAATTATATAAAATAAATATATGTGCAATTTAAATATTTAACTTGCCTTTTTCTTTTTTAAGATTTCACTTGTAGGAGTTTCCCAGGACCAGGTTTGGAAAATGTTGGGGAGCACAATCCCATTAAGGAATTTATCGACAAGCATGATAATCACATACATCAAGCTTTTGAAGACTTTAAGCAGACTCATGATAAGAAATATAAGAATGAAAAACATCATGAAACTAGAAAAAACATATTTCGTCAAAACTACAGGTGATTCTTTTACTTCTGTTTCTATGGATAGAACAATGCTTTTCAAAAACTCGGACATTTATTGCTCTTCATCCGTGTACATATTTGATTTTTCTCTTTATTTAGAAGTTATTTGTAGATGTTTAACATGCCAAACTGTTACTCAGCATTTATGCTGAAGATAAATGTAGTCTATAATCTAACCCTGTCCTCCCCTTGTGCCATTTTTATATTCCTTTCTGTGTATTGTACTGCATTTCATTCAAAGTTTAATAAAACCATTTTACTATCAATATATGTCAAGGAAACTAACATTATAATGTATGTTATAATTTGAATTTTTGTTATCTAAGTTACATTTCCTTAGTTTCAAGGGAAACATTTTAAAGATACATGAAGTGCCGTTTTTGTGTCATGTGATCCATGTGCTATGAAAAATCTCTACTTTAGCAGCAGTTCACTCTTAGCCACATAAGCTTGCAATGTACATGAGTATCTGAATGCTAAATTACATGTGTTTGAACTATTTGAAACATGAGATCCAAAGTCTGTAGCTGCTTTGTCTAAACCAGCCTTCTATACTATGCCTAGAGATATACAATGTACATGTAGTTAGTTGACACAAGTTTATATAGTTGTTAGGAAGAGCTGTTTAAACTGTGCTCCACCAATGGTTACTTTGAAATTGGCACACAATTTTCTTCACAGTGTATATGTAACTGCCATTAATATCATTGTCTGCTTGATTGCCTACAGCACTTATGGTGGTTTTGTACCTAAGTATGCTATAGTTAGAGAGACAGTTAAATTTTATTTAGGTCTTACTTTTATATTCTAGTTAATTATGTAGTATTTATGTTTTAAAAATTGTATATGAAAGGCTTAATGATTTTTATAGTTTAACTTGTTGTCATCTGGATTGGGAAAGTGTATAAACAAGATGGTGTCATTTGCATGTGCTAAGTGTTTGTTAAATGAAGTCTCTGTATAGGAGTCGCTATGTAATCTTAACAAAGCCCAGAGGGCACCAGTTGATGTATTGGCATAAATAATAAAAGACAAAGAATTATAAAGGAAAATTAAAAATAAACTGTAAGCAAAAAGATAGACATGAAATTAAGCATATTAAAAAATTAGATTTCAAAAGACTTTTACAAAGAGTTTAAAGGTATGTACATAATTCCATTTCTTAAACCTACAATTACAGTTACCCTTGTTCTGCACATGTCATAAGATTCTACTTTGTTACATTCAAAATTTAATTAAGTGATCTTAGTATCAATGTATACCAATGAAATTAACATTAAAATTTACATTATAGCTCAAAGTTTTATATTATTTAAGTTTTAATTCCTTTATTTCAAAAGAAACCTTAAAGAAAAATTATTAAACTTCAGTTTGTTACTTCACAACGTTTTAATTTATGGCCTTTGTAATTTGAGAAGGACTTGAATACACTAAACCTTCCACATATAGAAATAATTTAGGTTTATTGCTCTGTTTACACATTCTCCTTTCAAGATCCTTAGTGGATATTGGGGGAAAAAAATTAAAATAAATTTCTTGGACTCTTGACAGATGCCATGCATACAGTTGCAATTTCTCAGCCAATTATACATAGTTGAGCTAAATATTTGTAACCAATAGAAAGCCACATTTTGAAATACTATTTCCCAAAATAGAGAACTTGTCAAATGCTCTTAGCATTGTTGCTGCTTGTGACCTCTCTAGTGCTTTAGCAATATTTCTTGCCTATAAATATGTTAATTAGATAGACAATTAGATTTTATTTAGGTTTTTGTTTTATATTTTAGTTAATGATATGTTAGCTATGATTTAAAAGCTATATTAGAAAGGTTTAATAATTTTTTTAAATATAAGCCAAAGTGCCTCATTTTATCAGGCTTAATGTAGTAGGCAAATGTACCAATGTTCTCTGTGTCAAGATAAGTGATAATGCTAAAGGATAGGATAGGAAAATAAAACTTTAGATATATAATTTTTGTGAAAAAGTAAAAGATTACATTTAAGAAAATAAACTAAGAAGATTTTCGAGATAAATTGATGAAAAAGTAATAGGTATGTACATTTTTTCTATTTTTAATTTTAAATATTTCACTGCACAATACATTGATGGGTGCAAATAACTACAATCCAAAAATAACAAATCTTTAACTTTCTCAACATGAGCATGGTCAATTTGACCGACCACGTGACCTCTTTGTACTCTTTTAGTCTTTATGGATCGATACTTCTAACTTTTTAATATAGTGTTAAATCTTCACAAAATTTGGCAGTCTTTCAGTTAACATTATAAGTCTTTCACCTAACAAAATCATATTTTCAATGAAGTATTTTTAATAAACTAAAATAATGATTTGTCCATGAATACATTGGGTATTTGTTTTGACTAGTCCATGAGCAAAGTAATTTTCATGTTAAGATTAAAAATACTTTTCTTCATCACAAAAATCTCAGATTTCCTTTGTGTGATCCCTAAAACCTCCTAAATACATTTCAAACATTTTTTTTCTGTAAAACTTTATCTTTTATTTTCTCTACCCTAGGAACAGTCACTTTGACAGACCTCATAGCCACCAAAAAAAGTCTAAATTACCCTTTTTATTTCTTTTGAGAATGACTCCAAATTTCAACATGAAACTACATTCGTTTATCCTAAGTAGCTTTAAGCTCGTAACAGTATACATGTATCTATAATTAAATTTTATTGTTTTATTGCCCTTTGAACCATGTCTA
>NW_013665643.1:189837-194943 GCF_000517525.1 Limulus polyphemus | reverse complement strand
TCAGAGTCCAAGTGCAAATAACTACATTAAACAACAATTTATTTTGGTACAAATAGTATCAAAAATAAAATTAAATGTTTTATTTTTGGAATGAAATATGGTGAGAGTGACATTAGCTGCCAAGAATCTTGGCAGCCAAGTTTAATAGGGTTAAGGTATGCCTGGAAGAGAGGAGAGAATAATGTACAAAGTATAATACCTACTCAAAAATAAAGTGTAGAGTTTTATAGAACATATATTTGTGTTTTATTTTAATTTGTTAGGTGTCTGCAGTTACAACATAGTATGATGGTCAATTAAAGTCATAATTTAAGTTTAGCAATGAAAAAGTGCTTGATATTCTAGCTTTTCTCCTACTGGGTTCAAATCTCATACTAACTAAAATCCATTTACTCATACATGCACTTGCATATTTGTGTATGGTAAACATTCATGAAACACATTAGACAAAATACTTACGATAATTTGAGCACCTAATTCAGAGAGTAAATAAGACCATGAATGAATTGTGAAAACAAAGTACTTTGTTTCATTTTAAATGTAAGTTAAATCTTTGTGATTTGAATAGTTCAGGAAAGCTGAGTGGCTATTGCAATGTACAGTGGAGAAGCTAGTCAGAATCTAATTGTATATTTTTGTTTTCATATTAATGAAAGTTTCAAAATGTAAACTATTTCTGATTGAAAAAAAAAAGATACTCTCATTCTGTGTAATAAAAGTCGCAAAGTTTAAATTTCTCTTTTCCTTCTTATCACATATTTATAGGTGTGAAATCAATAAATTCAATGAGAACATTGGTCACAGCTGAGGTTACTAGGGTTAGGAGAGGAGTTGCCAACTTTTTAGTCACTGAAAAGGCAGCTAAAGTGTAGGTTATGCTGCATTCTATTGCATTTCATTCCATAAGACTTCTGCTACAGTGATTAAACTGTGGACTGCACCATCCAGTATAGAGTTCCATGTGGAATAATGTTCTCAAAATGCCTGAAAACAGATGAGTTTGCTCACAGGGGGAACAGCACTCAACCATTAGATGTAGGTGGCAAAGTTTGTGTAGAGAGGTCTGCCAAGACAACTGCAGCAGAATGTACTTGCTTTTTGATAGTAACTTCGAAACCTGTAAGCTGATAGTTTGAAAATTGCAGTGCATGTTGGGAATGTTGGTTTCACCAATTACCACTTTTTACTGGAATTTGATCTTCTCTGGATAGGTTGATCAGTTTGATATCATTGCTTCTTTTGTTTTTTGCTTTTCTCACTGTCTTGAACATTCTTTTCCTTTTATACATCTTGGAGGACATAGTTAACACTTTTACTACAGACATCTGTTTCCACACGTCATGAGGTTTTAGTCAGTTACAATCAAAATTTAATTAAACATATCATATGTTTAATTATATTCTTATCGAAATTTCCAATAAGAATAATCATATTCTTATCATATGTGAATAAATTTGGTATAATAATGTGTCTAATAATCCAAATTATAATCTAGGTTTTAAGTTCTTAATTTTACAAAGCATTTGATCTCTAGATATCTCCTCTTCTCTAATTTATTTAACACCCCTCTGAGAAGTACAAAATTTAACTTAGATTACTCATTATAATGTTGTCTTCACTCAGACAAAGCATAATTTTTATAGCTTTCAATATTATTTGGTTACAGAGCCATAAAATAGAAAATCAGACTCCTTTTGCCACACCTACCTGTCACATTCTCTCTCTCAGAAATTGCTAATTATTTTCTCTACATTTAATACTATATTATTTATATATTTACAATAGAAAGTCAAGGTTTTACTCAATCAATTGACATATTATATTACATTGTTTTTGGTACAGAGAATTGTCTATTTTGCTTCCAGTTCAAACTTTAATCCCTCAGGGAAACACATCAACGAGCATAGCTGAATTTTTAATGGCTCTTATTGCATAGTTAGAAAGCCAGAAAAATTGTGATAGTTATGAGACATTGTTAGCTTTTTGTATGTTGTTATTCTGTCTTCTTCGGTCCAGTAGTACCATTAGTATAAAAAAAAAAAGAGTAGGGTTAAGTGTCATCAACAGTAAACAGCAAAGAAAAAGGAGACCCAAGTTAAGTATACTTTATTTCTTGTTTTTCATGTGTATTCTTTATTTATTATTATAAAAGTAAGAGAAATGTCAAAATTAGAAACTTTTGGTTAGATTAGGTAAAATAAAGAATAATAATAAATAGTCGTGTGGTACTCCCGTGAGTAGTTCATGCATTATATAATTTGATAGTGTAATGTGACATACAGTTTCATCAAGTGATTTACAACGTATATGGTTCAAATATTAGTTAGACGAGGTTCAAAGGGCAAATAAAACAAAATATAAGTATACACAGGTGTATACTGTTACAATTATAAAGCTATTTAATATAAGCAAATGTAGTTTCATGCTTCAATTTTAAGTCATTCTAGAAAGAAATAAAAGGTTATTTTGTGTGTGTGTGTTTGTTTTCAAGGTCAGTCAAATTGAAACTTATTTAGGAGGTTTTAGAGATTATGCAAATGAAATTTGAGGTTTTTCAAATGGAGAAAAGTAGTTTTAATCTTGACATGAAAACCACTTTGCACTCAAAGCAGTCAGCACTTTGTGCAGAAATTTTTAGTGATTTTTAATGATTACTGAAAGCTTGTGAAATTTCATGAAGATGCACAAAACATATTTGAAGCTATAGTATAGAAAACTATAAAGGCCAATTTGTGGTCAAAAACTTGGCTGAATCAACCAAGCCCATAGTGAGAGAGTTAACTTGAATATACAGCCCACTGTTGGACTGGAAGACTTAGATTGGCATACTACTGCTGAACACTAAATACGTGGAAGGAAATAATCTTCCAGTTTCCACACCAGTGGAAATGTATAGGCATCTGTAGGTCCCATTCTACTGCCTTATAGCCCCAGATGATGAAACTGAAAAGTTGTTTAAGGAACTGAGTGTTAGCTCTGATTTTGACACTCCTTGGCTCTCCTAGAGATGAGCAGTCATCGTGCACACTGCCTGCTTTGTCCTCTGGTGATCCAGGTGCCTCCTGTTCTTGAGGGGCAAACTCCAACATTTCCACAAACAAAACTTAAGTAACACCATCCAAAGATTAACAGTCCTGTGTATCACCAAAAAGCCACTGATATATAGCCTGTGATAATAGAAGTGCAAAGTCTGTCACTTACACAAGAACAAACTCTGGACCCATCTATGAAGGGATTACAGCTAGAAAAATCTAAAGAATGACTATGCCAACCTGCTGAGAAGGAGAACTACAGTTAAGTTCCTTTGTGCACCAAGTGAAGGTTCTCACCTGATAAAGAAAGTCAAAACAGCTGAAAAATGCAAAGGTGCTAAAGCGAGACTTGACTAAGTCTACTTTAACATAACTGACTTTGACCACCTTATCGTCTCTCTCTCCAGCAGACTAGGGACTCTGGAGCTACCACCAAAACTTCCAACTACCGTATTGGAGGAATTCAACACCAAGAGGATGGTGTATTGGTATCATCACTGCAAATCAAAACATTTTTTTGGATAGACAACTGGGTTTTGACCCTCAGGGAAAAACAGTGCCATTGGGAAAAGGAGATAAGTTATTCCAGGGAAGCAAAACAAACTTCACAAAAGAAAGAAGAATTTGCTGACTGCCAGTGGATAAGCTGATGGTCATCAAGTATATACCCACTAGAGTATAATATTTATATATTTGCTTTTTATTTCTATGCATGTTTAGTCTTTCTTTACATTTTCATGCTTTAATTTTTGATATCTTGTGTATATAGTATCAGTAGGTTATTATATTAATAGGTTTTAAGTTTTTCAGACTGTCTCCAATGACTTACTATAAGATTCAACTAAGTAATTTTTAGTTGTTATTTTTAAGTCTCGCTTGAGATTTGTATTTTCTTACGTGCGAGTTCATTTTAAGGTTAATTTTGTATTATACTTCATTTAATACGGGAAAGATTTTACTTTGCTTTCTTTTGTACTAGTAATGATTTTTTACTTTTATTTACTCAAACTTGGTTTCTTTTTATATTGTAGTGCCCTTTTTTTTCTTTTTTTTTTACTGTTATAATTTAAATTTTAGTTTTTTTATTGGTTGCTCATAATTCCTTTTTTTCTTTTCATTGCATGATCAGCAGGTTGTGTTTCTTCTTTCTTTACATTTCCGTTTGTTACTTGTTTCCCACTTTTTTCACATTTTCTTCCCAATATATATTTATTCATTTTGATTTTTGTAATGCTTTCACTATGTAAGGTATTCAATCAATGGTTTGCTATTTATTTATGTATTAGTTTTGTCATTTGAGATTTTTGTTATATGAATTGTAAATTTACATATTGAATTAAATTCTAGTCTTTTATTTTTGTAATACTGTATTTTGAAAGATGTTACTTATTTAGTGTTGCAGTTGTGTGTTAATGAGGCTGTTAGTTGTATATGATTTATCTAGTATGTTAACATGCTGTGCATCCTCTACTTTTTTTGTGTTTGTATCCAGTGTGACAAGTTGTGACTTTTGGGTGATTTTCTGTGGTTTGCATTGTAACTTTTAAAGTAGTGTTAAACTTAAATTTAGCTGGAAGACAAGCGTAAGATATAGGAGTAAAGGTTTGTAGTATGCAAATATTACTTATTTTACTCTCCTTCATCTTAATAAGATTGTTTTGAAATCTCTCTTTGTTCTAGTCTAGAACTTGCTAAATCTGGTTAAGGTCATTTGCTGAATTGAGCTTTAAGTATTATTTTCTCTGGTTAGTCCAATCAAGGAAGTTACCTAGCATTTCATGGGATAGTCCTAATATGTACTACTTTACCTCATGTATGGAAAACCACTTTGTGGCTGTAATGCAGGGCAGAGATATTTTTGCCTTCCAGTGCCCATTTTCTGATTGATCAGTTACAGATAAAAGTGTTTTGTGAATACTGTTGTATTACTTTCAGGGCAGGTTCCTCCGTCTTCAGAGAGCCTAGATTTTCTTGTGAAGTCTCATCTGTGTGATTATTATCACTGCTGCTTATCATTTATTTCTCACTATATATACACGTTTATTCTTCCATTCACCTTTATTAATAGATCATT
>NW_013665643.1:187321-188965 GCF_000517525.1 Limulus polyphemus | reverse complement strand
AGGGAGTCATCACACCCAGTTTTCAGTCACTGAAGCTTTTCCTCAAGAGTGTTTGAATGTTTTCCTCCACTCTTGGAGAAGAGGGCGAAGTTGGAGGCCCTCCTACCCGGGTCCCAGGATATTTTTCACGGATGTCGGTAGGAGCAGCACCAGCCTGCTTGTAATATTCAGATTTGAAGATAAGCTGTCTAGTTGGGGTGTGCATGGCTCTTTTTGATCAAAATCAGTTCAGTATATTGTTCATGGAAGGAGGTCCACTATCTCTGTGTAATTCCAAACGTGGAGTGATCCCATCTTGGGTCTTTGTTTGAGCACAGTGTTCTATGTCCTCTCCATAATCCTGGGGGAAAGTGGTGTACTCCTTGCCCACTTGGTTGAGGAGTGAAGATGAATGCTCATAATTCCAGATCGGTTGAGTTCTGTTCCTTTGGTTGAGTATGGCATAGCCTTTTGTACTTCTTCTGGTGAAGGAGAAAGTTTGTCCTCTTCAGTGCTGCTTACTTTCTCATCGTTATTCCGGTGGTTTGGAATGCATCACTCTGTGGCTACAGGTTGGGATCCACTGAAAAATATCTATATATATAAGGTTGCGGTCCAATTGTCCTAGCCACCAACATGGTATATAGGGACCAAGACCCCTTAATTCCAACCCTGAGTTGTGGAACCTTGGCTATCTGGTTGGGGTTGGCCTTATAACGGTGATTACTTGGGTACTATTCCACTCTTGATCTAGGAACTAAGTTCTGGGTGAAGAGCATACCTATTCTGGGTGTAGTGCAGTTCCCCCACTCAGGTACCACTCGTATCTTGGTATACCCCTGATCTGTATAGATAATGCTCCCACTGGCCCTTCCACCTTCTCAGTGTGGGATTTTAGCTATAAGTGTCAGTCGATGGTAAGTATGTCTTGGCAGTTAACATTTACCTCTGCTGACACTCTCCTGTCCTTCCTCCCCACTAAGAGCTGGTGTTAGAGACTGGGATGATGTCAATGTCAAAAAGTGATAAAATTATTTGAATGAGGTGCTTATATACAGTACCAGGATAGAGGGCACACTGATATAGGGCAATTGAGTGAGGTATAAAAGACTGGAAAGCAAGAAAAACAAAATCAGACCAATGCTTAGATGGGCAAAGATGGAAACCCTGGAGGTCAAGTAATAGCTACAAGTGTCAGTGGTTGTAAGTATTATTGGAAATACATTTTCAATTTAGGAAAATGTTAACTTTCTTATCTTTTGTCTTTTGGTAGACAGTTACCAGATGAAATAACCTTAAATTTTTTTATAACAGGAGTGGGTGGCATGGCAAACTGGTCACATCAGTTGTTTTCTCATTTGTAAATGCATGCAATGCTTCAAGTTGCATCACATTGCTTAGGCAAAGTGATCCTGAGTGCAGCTGACTTTCCAATTAGCCATGCATTGGGAAATATAGCAAAGACATGTAACTGAAGAGTTTAATCATCTGTAATTAAACACTTGCTATTAAAAATGGCTCATCAAATTTTACGATTGGCTTACACCCACAGGTCACCATGCAAACCAAACCAAAGCTAGTTTACATACAGTCCAAAACTTTGAGGAATTACACAGCTAATGGGTGGAGTATTTCAAAACTTGTCTTGCTAAATTACTTAATTCA
>NW_013665643.1:177859-187311 GCF_000517525.1 Limulus polyphemus | reverse complement strand
AGCCTTTAAATTTTTTTTATAACAGGAGTGGGTGACATGGCATCCATGTAAGTTGATCTGTGGCATTTATAAGATTATCAAAATATACATAGATGTGTGTAAGCAAACTGGTCACATCAGTTGTTTTCTCATTTGTAAATGCATGCAATGCTTCAAGTTGCATCACATTGCTTAGGCAAAGTGATCCTGAGTGCAGCCAACTTTCCAATTAGCCATTCATTGGGAAATATAGCAAAGACATGTAACTGAATAGTTTAATCATCTGTAATTAAACACTTGCTATTAAAGATGGCTCATCAAATTTTACAATTGGATTACACCCACAGGTCACACCACCATGCAAACCAATCCAAAGCTAGTTTACATACAGTCCAAAACGTTTGAGGAATTACACAGCTAATGGGTGGAGTATTTCAAAACTTGTCTTGCTAAATTACATAATTCATTAAATAAGATATTTAAATAAAAAATGGAAAAAATTTTGGGGAATGACATAGGTATATACAAAGGTGTTCATTTTTCATACACTTAACAAACTAAACTAAAAGCAAAATGTGCCATAGACTACAAAAGTATTATTAATCCAATTATTATATATATTTAGTGCACATTAAAGAAAAATGTTTTCTTCTGTCATCTAAAACTGTTTGCATGCCTTGCTAAGAAAAAGTAATAGTGTGCCACTGTATAATAGTCAGTTCAGTTATATCTAAATCTTTCAACCTCCATTTCCAGCAGTTTGTGATGGATTTACTATTATATATATGTTTTAATATCGATATCTGTTTAAGTTGAATTTATATTGAGAAATGTACATAACTTATACTGTTAAATATGTATTGTAAAACCCCCGCCTATTCTCTAAAGTTGTTAAAGATTCTCGAGTATAAGAATCAACAATATATATGTGTACATAAATGCTAGTGTAGTGTTTGTATTGTTGTGTAATCTGAATTTTTGAGAAACTATAAATATAACCAATGCAACGCACCTAAAAACAGTATCTATTATTAGTTTGCTATAGTTGGTATATTATAAACCTCAGAAACTATAATTGTGATTAAAGCTTATTAATCGGAAAACTTAAGATATTTGACCAGGAACATTTATAAATTCCGAACATTACAAATCATTTAACTTCAGTGAATTCACATCGGACATTAGTACTTTTATGAAAGCATTACCTAATGTTATCGGTAGAAAAGATTGGTGTGTGATCATTGAGGACCACAGAACTAGCTAGCTACCTATTAAGTAAATTGTACCTATATCAACTCAAAATTAACTACTGAGCCACTAGGGAGGATTACTATGTTTGAATAATTTTAAATTAAGTGTAATTGAACATTTTTCATTTGTTTATTTTTTTTTAGGTGCTGTAACACCTGTTAAAGACCAGGCTGTATGTGGTTCTTGCTGGAGTTTTGGTACTACTGGAACAATTGAGGGGGCCTACTTCTTGAAGGTTAGAATCCGTAAATTATTTTCTTCATTAATTAAGATGTATTATTGTAACATTTGATTTGATGTTGTTGATTCATCGTTCCTCTTATCCAGGCCCCATTTGTACCTTTAGCCACTTGCTCCTTATACCATCACTTTCTTGTTTCCTTCTCCTTATTGCTTATGGTCATTGTAGATCTCATCTTTATGCATTGCATGCCTCCTGTACCTTGTTTTACAGATCTTTCTTGACTGTTAATTTATTTCTAAGACTTGGGTGGCTCAGGAGGGAGAATGTACCTTTTCTCCCACATTTCTTCCATCAATGGTTATACTGAACCTGATTGCCTTTTGTGTCCACTATGGGTGGTCAGGTATTAAGTGGCATGCATGGTTCCATTTTAGGGTTCTCACAGTCATTTATTCTTGCCATGGAACCTCTCTTTTTTTCAAAGGATCTCTTGTCTACCATGCTTATCAGATGGATTTGTCAGCTCATCCGGATAATCTATTCCTCCTCTGGATGAAGATGCTCATAGGCTGTATCACATCTCGTTGCATCACATCGGCCAATTGACTCACTCTCTGGCCTTGCACATCAGACAACTCTTTGAGATCCTCCAGGCTTAAATGTGAACTCGAACAATTTTATCTCTCTTATTCTCCATCATGTGGTAGTATCATCTCCCTCAGAATACTATCTCACTCTAGACAACATTCTCCAATCTACTTACTGTCTTTAATGGGTGCTTCTTTTATTTTCTTACCAGTTTATATCATTCTCACATTCACTTCTTGGAACCCTCCTGATAACTAGTGTTACCTCACAGGGTATACTTACTTCCATAAACACACATCAAGTGTGTGATAACAGAAAGCATCAAACCCATCTGCCCTGACTCCTGAAGTGCCCACTGTTGAGATAGGGTTTCTGCAAGATCACCATGATGGTGTTTGTAATATTTCATTTTCTGTTCCAAACTGTATCTTCCATGGACTGTCATGAAAAAAGTCAGCACCAAAAGAGTGTCTGCAGGTTTCCCTAGCCATGTATGCTGGCTTTTCTAACTAGGTTTCATGGTAACCCATTACACTTTTTCCAGTAAAAGACATTTGCAGTAAGTAGAAATGGTTAGGTCCGGGCACCTCTCGAGTATCTTGCCAATCTGAATTTCCCCCCTCCTGTTTGGAATGGATCATCGAAGACTTGCCACTCTTAGTTCCTAGTTGCTTGAGTGGTGTACCTTGAGAATTCTTCACCAGTTGTATAACCCCTCCCAAAAGAGTTAGAATGGGCAGCAGAATGCAATGGGAAGTAAGGCAGGACTTTCCATGTCAGTGTAGTGCAAGTCTGTCTCATTATATAATACATCAGTTTCCTGGTGGTTTGGCCCGGAAGAGACTTTGCTCCTGTTTCTGTAAATTATACAACAGAACACATACCAAACTGTACAGTTTGATCATTGCCACAGTAAATCTCACGTCCAACTGACCTATTGTGTGCAGATACTCAGTTGGTCATGCCCTTTCTGACCATCCCTGTGAAATATTGGCTGATTTTTGCCTTTCTCCTTTCATACTTCCATCCAAGAAAGGAGTGTGTACCCTACATGAGATGGATGCAGCCTCCCACGAATGTTACCCCTCTAGTAAGCTTCCATTATATAGTATCACATTGCATGAGCTTTCCCCTTCAGTTGTCTTCTTCAAAGGGAGCTCGTCTTGATATTTACAATTGCACCAGCTCCTCCACCATATCGATGTAGGATTCCAGCAACTGTGTGCAGAGAGGTAAGTATATTATTTCAGAAGTAACATTTTTCTTACCTGAAAATGTATTTCTGATAGATTGTTATTTCTATGGATACCTTTCTTCCCCACTACCACTGCACATTGTTCTTGCCTCTAAGAATGAAGTTAATTTTAAGTGCAAGTGCTTATGGGGAACTATTGGTGGAGGGCTATTGTTACATGATGATTACATCATGCACTCGTGCAGTTCACATTAAAATGTGTCTTAGGTAGGAGGTAACTCAAGGCTAGTGGCATGCACAAAATCTCGAAGGCATACAGACAAGGAATAGCTACTATGTGCAGAGAGGTAAGGAAAATGTTGACTTTACTACCCCATATAAATAATTTTTAAATATTGCATTAATTTCTGTAGTTTTGTATAATATATTGTGCAGTAATATCTAAAACAAATAGAACAGACAATGAACTGAAGTTACACCATTGTCTGGGTACAAAATAAAAGTTAGTCTATTTCAATTTGATTATACATGTTGGCACATAGATTAGTGCTTTTCATCTGTGTCAATGGTTCACCCAGGGGTTTTGTTGATTTTATGTTGTATTCATTCTAGTTGGTTTGATGTATATTTAAGTCATAATAAAGAATTTTGCATTTAATTTAGTAATTTATGTCTTTTTTATTTTTTAACTGGAGTGATTGAGGCGAATGATATTGGAAAAGCATGAGAAGCACTGACATGGATTTAAGCCTATCTTGCTTAATTAGTTTGGTAAAACTAAAAAGTAATTTGCTGATTAACAGTATGCATAAAACTTTTTTAAACAATTTGAATCTTGTAGATTGGTCATTCGTTCAAGTTTTTTATGGGCTTGTTTATTCTGAACTAGAATATATATATATAAAACAATCTTAAAGGAGAAAGTCTTGCATCAGTCAAAACTTAAGCATATACTATGAAACTAGACTACAGCCCAACTTGTGACATATATATTTATAAATGTGCATGAATAGAGAGATTTTTCATAATAGCAGTCTTGTGAGCTAAAGTATACAATATGTACATATAGATGGATGCCTTTGTATGTGGAAGGATGGTTATAAATATTTGGATACCTTATTTGTAGGTATATATAGCTATTTTTATCAGTACGTTAAGGTAATTGTACCACTCAGGTTCACTGCTGTGGTCAACGACTTTTATTTCTTCTTCAGACTGGGAATCTGATTCGTTTATCTCAGCAGCAGCTGATTGATTGTAGCTGGTCTAACCAGAACAATGGTTGTGATGGTGGCGAGGACTACCGTGCTTATGACTATATAATAAAAAATGGTGGTTTAGCTGCAGAGGAAGATTATGGCCCTTATCTTGGTCAGGTAAAGTGTCAGTTATTCTGATAATTTGTTGTTTTCTTTAAGTTTGTCATTTTTAAGGACTGAATTTAAAACATTACTCAAGTTTTTTATATAAGAATTTATTTGTAGTGTCAAAATTTTAATTAATTTTGAAAACATTTTTTTTTTACTGTAATATTTTATGACTCAATTTTTCAAGTTGTATGATGAAAAAACATAAGAGTAAAGGTGAGTTTTGTTTAAGTTAGAAAAAGCTAGTTATGACTACTTAGTTTTATTTGTTATTTTGAGATTTTAAATGTTTATTTTTAATACATGTTATTTAAAATGTATACTTTGCAATAAATCTGCATACATTTATAAAATGGAAGTTATATAAACCAAAATTATCCAGATAATCTTTGCACTTAATATATCACATTCCTTTCTATTAACTTAGCTAGGAGGAAAACTTGTGCCTATAATTTGTAGTCACAGTTATGGTCTGACAAGAGTTAATTCTGCTTTTATAATTTTATTTCAGAACCAAGTGGAAAAATCTCTAATGTGTCATGAAAAACATAAGAAAAAATTTAGAAGATAATCATTTCATCCAAAAGTGTTTTAAGTTATTTTAAAATGACATTTTTTATTATTGTAATTATTATTTACATATTTATTTAGGATGGAAAATGTCACGAAAGAAATGTAAATAGGACTGTCCAACTAATGGGTTATGTAAATGTCACCTCAAAAGATCCTGATCTGGAAGCCTTGAAACTTGCCTTAGTCTACAATGGACCTATATCTGTATCTATTGATGCTTCACATAAAAGTTTTTCTTTCTATTCTAATGGTGTATATTGGGAACCTAAATGTGGTGAGTTCTGGATAATAGATATAAAAAATGTGTTTCAAAAAATTGGTAAGTCTCTCATTTGAATGAAATGCGAGTCAAATGTGAATTACGAAATGTGCTTCCTAGTATGGATAGAAATGGTCATCATTTTCTCATTTGAATTAAATAATGAAAAGTGGATGTAAATTACATTTGTTTTTAATTATTGTTATTATTATCTTCGGTATAAAGTCTAATTTATTTATGTAATTTTCATTCAATTTATCTTGAAATACATTAACTGAAACCAATAAACAACATTAGCATACTTTGAACTGTATATTGTTGGATTATTAAATCAGAATTGCATAAAGTCACAATGCAAGCTTTTGTTTATTTTGAGCAATGTGGTAAGGAAATGGACTGTTAGTCATTGTGTGAGGTTTGTTGCCTGATGTTTTGGACTTTAGATAGTATTGCATGTCATAGTTCAGCTCTTATCAGTACCTGGAAATGAAGCATAATACAACTAGCATAATGCCGTTGCAAGAAACCCCTGCAATTAAGTATTTTTTAAGTGATTTCTTGTAAAAACGTGCTGTTTTGCAATAACATAGGAAAAGATGGCTAGATGCCAAGGTTTTGGGATTAAAGGTTAATTTTGTATGGGGAAATACTGTTTTCAAATTATCTCCTGCATAAAGTGAATGTTGAGTGTGATATAGTAGATGATGAAGTATTTACCACAAACCTTCTCTTTATAGGAATTGAGTAAGCTCTCTCCCTTTATTCTGTTTTGTTCCTTTGAATACTCAGTTTTTCTGTATTTTATGCATGTTTACATAAATGTAATGCATTTTAAATTTTGTTCTTAATTAAAATAATGTTTTATTTGACTTGCTTGTTTAAATATTTTTTGTCTTCTGGATCTCAACAGGTAATAAGAATGATGATCTTGACCACTCTGTCCTAGCAGTGGGTTATGGTATAATGAACGGTCAGCCATACTGGCTCATCAAGAACTCCTGGTCCACTTATTGGGGGAACGATGGTTACGTTCTCATGAGTCAACAAGATAACAACTGTGGGGTTGCAACATCACCTACCTATGTGCTGATTAAAACCTAAGCAAAGTTTTCTGTTTATTCTAAAAAAAAGTTAGAGAAGAAAGATGTGAAAAATTGTGATGGAAGATAATTAAATGTTTCATTAGTTGCATGATCGATCATACATTCAATTTAACAATGACTAAATTTTATTTGATACGATTTTTACTTGTGCCACAATAAGGAGACGTTTATTTTTACAACACAGAAGTAAATGTTTTCTTATAGATTAATCATTTCAATGGCTTCATGAATCAGTGATGCTAAATGTGCATCATATATGCTCAAGCAAACAAAGGAGAGCCAAGTGATAAAACGTACTTATTTGTATATATTTAAAAATGCTTTCTTTTGTTATACAGTGGTGCAATACTTGTATTGATAGTGCACTGTATTATAATAATAAATAAAATAATGGTTCTGTCTTGTTAAATTTTGTACTGTGTTATCATTTTTGTCTGAGATGCCAAATACGAAGAGTTCGTATTATTATAATTACTGTGATGTACCAAAAGTATCTCTTAAATTAAATTAAATCAGTAAAAAGAAATCTGGCCAGTACACTTCATCATATTTGAATTTCCAATATAATGTCACTACAAAAGTAGTTACAGTCAAACGTGTGTTCTCTAGATTACGTAGTTCACATCTGATAGTAATCTAATGATAAATTCACAGCAAAAACAAAACAAAAAAATCTGGTCGTCAAGATTGCAGATCTATTGCTGGTAAAACAAACTTCTATGCTATGTTTGTCAAAAAGAAATGTAAAAAAATAGAAATACTATCAAAGAAACCTATGATTTAGGTTGTTTATGAACTTATTTTAACAAAAACTTTTGTATTGTTATCTAGACACATGAGGTTCTTCTAAAGCTCCCCTTCCCATTGATTCAGCCGTTAGATTAATTGCTTATTATGCAACAAATTGGTGTTTGATCCTAATTTTGGAGATGGTGGTCTTATTCAATTATACAGTTTTATGCTAAAACAATCTAAAGAACGAATGTTTCATTGGTATTTCAAATAACCCTCTTGTTAAAGCACTTTGTCGACAGGTCTGAATTGTTTTAACAATAATTCAGTGTTTTTTCTGAGTACTTTGCATGTTGTCTGATTATACTGTATATGAGTATTAGCCATATTTGAGAATTTTAAGTTAATTTAATTACAGTTGGTTTTTTAAACGTATAAGAAACTAACACAGTTGCAATGTTTCATTTTTCTAGTACTTGATTTTATTTTTAATTATAACGAAGTAATTAGCTGGTCTTATAAGCAGATATTTTATTAGCACAAGTTTGGTAATAGGCAGTGCCCTCTTCAGGCATGATATTTTATAACGTTTATTTATCGTGTTTACACGCAGATAAAAAATAAAAAAATTCAAATGGGGAATTTTTAAACACTGGTTAATTTTTTCTCAAAAACGTTAAAGAATAACGTTCTTCAAAACAAGTAGTAGAGTTATATACTCTTCCTATCACAAATACGTATATTTGAATTTATTAAAAATATTTCAACAAAGCTTTCAAATATTTGTCAGCCCTGCAGGTCTAAAACTATTCAGACTTAGTAATTCGTTAACAGGTTACAAAACTAAATCGGGTGACGTATGTAAAAGTTACAATTGAGCTTCTTGATTTTAATGAATTAACTACGAATTTTTAAAAACATATTAATAGCCTGTGAATTTTTAGTATTGGACCTTTTTAATTAAGAACTATAAAGGTAAGGGTTTTAGTTCTGTTTCACGTCATTTTATAATTATTAAATAAAACGGTTGAGGTTAGAAGTCTTGTAGAAATATAAGCTAGTCTATTTCTACTATGAGAATATTTTAAGGATGTATCTAAATATTAAGAGTAAACTGCCTTCCCACAGCCGGCTGCAAACATCGAAAGGCAGTAGGGGTTGAGACGACGTGTGTACAAGCACTGGATTCCTAACCTCTAAATGATTTTCCCATATTTGCTAACTAGTTTGACATCGGCGTCTGGTTATTGTCTGATAGATGGAATATCCCCATCGCGTTTGGGTGCTCTGGCCACAGACATATTATCCGTTATGAGTTTTAATGTTGACAACAAGGAGCGGTAATGGAAAACTTTTGATTTTGAGTTATATATATTATGGAATGTATCGCAAAAAAAAAAAATTGAACGAAACCTTTGTTCGTTAAAGTTTTGTCCACAGAAGTCGCTAAACAAAAACAAAATATTCCCTGCTAATAGTTTCATGTGTCAAACGCTTGAAAATATCCGGTATAAGGCAAACAATCGTGGTGAAAATTTACTTTGCCAAAAAAAAAAAAAAGATTTAGCGTATTTTCGAACTCTATAGGTTTGCTCTGAAAGCTTTTATTTATTGATTTATTGTACAGATTAAGTGTTTCCATAAAATAGCTGAGTTTTGTTACACATTTTCGCTGTCGATATGTTATTGCATATCTAAGACGCTGGGTGTTTCGACGTCACGTTTTGCATCATCAAAGTTGGCTACATTTTCTAAAAACTCTCATAGCTATGGTAAAATTATTTGGTATTAGTACGCGTTACAGCCTGGTATAGTGTATGACTTAAAGAAGCGTTGGGAGGGGGGGGGGGTCGGTAATACAAAATGAAACACGAGAATAATAATAAACATTTGCGAGTTTCTTTTTTTCATTTATGATACAATAAATTTATGTCACATAAAAATACGTTTGAGATTTTAAAATGTACGAGCTTCGAGAATATATTTTTTATGACGCACATCATTTAGTAAAGAACCTAAACCATGCAAGCGATTACTCATTAGTATGAATATGTTGTATCTAATATATTTATAGTGTGCTATCCTGGATCTTAATCAATGTGACCTTGATGAGGGAAATTTGACATTCAGGTTACAAGTTTAATACACACGCACCTACGTACATAGCGTGGTCGCAAGTAAATAGACACCACCTTTTCAGAAAAAATGAAAATTTTCAGTC
>NW_013665643.1:165898-176945 GCF_000517525.1 Limulus polyphemus | reverse complement strand
CGCGCCTGTAATTTAAATGTCACACCTAGAACGCTCACATTACCTTTTAATTATGTTTAGAAATTATGACCATTGCTCAACATCATAGAAAATTAAACCTTATTTTCAATAAGCAATCCTGAAAAATATTTGGGGGTGCTTAACTTTTTTCCAGGTGTATATTCAACATTATAAGCTTCGTATGTTTTAAAATATAAACTTAATCTAAACAATGTCGATGTTAAAATTAATATATAATAACAAATTCGTAACACTCACTTATGAGTGCCCAAGGTTTGACGGTGGGTGATGTTGACTAGCTGACTACCTTCTAGTCCAGTGGTCGGCAACCTTTTTTGATCGCGGGTCAATTATTTTTTTGTTGAAAAATTTAGCATTGTGTTGGGTCAGTGATAATCATATAATTATTAATAACGGTACATGTATTTTAAATGTGTATGTTTATTTTCATACAAAAAAAATTAATAGTTCGACCAGTTTGATATTTTTCCCTGAAATTGATCTTAAAATTCTCAGTAGCCGTGACTCTTTCCTTTAATATCGTTGTTCTTCTGACATAGCCGAGAAGTTTGAACTGAACAATGATTGTGCCTTTTCGGGTTGCAATGGTGAAGCCAACTTTTGGCGGGTCAGCCAAATTATTGCCGCAGTTTACTTAGTGACCCGCGGGTCATAAGTTGCCGACCACTGTTCTAGTCTATCACTTCAAGATTTGGAACAGTTTGCAGAGTAGGTTTGCGCGAAATTCAAGAAAACAATCAAACAAAACTTGTATGAAAGTATTTTCTGGACATTTTTTTAACCTCCCATAATGTTAATACTAGATGTACTTGCACAGGGCCCCCGAAAATGTTCTGTTTCAAGAGTAAATAAAACCAAAATTAAGAGTAACAAATATTTTCATTTCTTCAGTTTGAAGCCCATATGTCATGCTGTGTTGTAGCCTATAGAGTGCATAATTCTTCTCGTGATTCATGACATGCGCACGTTTTACTGATGTCACGACAGTACAAATTGCAACGTTAAGCGTCCCTTATGTGACGTCATTTGTGTCTACTGACTGACTGACAGACCGTATAGTGGTACCAGTGGTTTAAAAAGGTGACCCCTCCAGGGAGCCCTCTGTCACCTTTCGGAGAAATAAAAGTACTATTTAAATCAAATGCAGGTTTTGGCTCAATCTAAAGATATCCTGTAACATGACAAAAGCAGTTTGCGAATTACCTTCTAAAGAATATTCGCGTGTACACATAAGTGAAATGAGACTTTATTAAGGGTTGCAATTAAACAAGTTGAACTAAACTTTTGTCGGTTTTCTAGTAAAGTTGACATTTTAGTATATGTAACAGCAGAACGTCCATTACTTTCTGACAACCATATAAATTGATATATACTGAGAGGCTACTTTTAAGGCCCTACACAATATCGAGTTGGACCATCTATCGCTGCAACAATGGTGTGAACCCAACGTGACACAGAATGTTCGGAGGTCTTGTTTGATTTGTAGTTCGTTTGTGTGTAGTTTTGTGCTAGAAGGTCAATGAAAATTGCAGTGGCGAATGTGGTAAAGCTTATCACGTCCGGTGAACATACTGTTCAGGGAAGATAACCAAATAACTGTCATGTTTTTCAAACTAATTTCTAATAAAGTTAGCATGATAGGTTTTTGTATTTGTCGTCTTAGAATCACCCTTTTTTGTCAAGGTGAGAATTTTGCATTGTGTAGTAGGCGCAACTACTGGCAATAGAATAGCCCAGTGGCACAGCGGTATGTCTGCGGACTTATAACGCAAGAAACCGGGTTTCGATCCCCATTGTGGAGCTTTGTGCTCAACTTCAAGCAAACAAACCTTTAAAAGGATCCTAATGGCCTATTTCCTACCACAAAATGTTTTTCTTTAACTATTACATCAACTCCAGTAGTCGACAGTACAATAACATCATAAACAGGGTTAAGTATCCAGTAGTTTTCTTCATATTTCCCTTTTTTGTTATTACAGGAAAGGGGACGTTTGTATTTTTAGTTCTTGTCACACAGATGAAGTTATTTGTTGCCCACAATTTGTAATTTAAGCACTACGGAAGCAGTACCTTTTTTATTGCATCTGAGATAAGGGTCTTTCAGGCTGGTTATGGTCTTTCGTATTACATCACCTTTGTTAAAGTCTTTCACGTGGGAGGGTTGGAGATATTATTATCAGCTTTGAAGAAATCAATCAGTTGGAACACAGTCTGACATATTGTCCAATCGTCTTTACCCACGATGCATCACCAGCGATTGGGAATAACGTAATTTTCTTTTTTTTATTATTAGAAATGTTGCAGGTTTCTGGTGAGATATTCCTTTGAACACCTACTGATAGACAAACATTTTTCTAAGTTGGAAAGATATTTTTCCTTACCCACCGTTTAGTAAATTAACTTTGATAAGACAATATGTTTACATTTGTAGGATTCAATCAATCACCCGAAACCTCACATGATCAAACTTTCTTGCATATTCAAATAAATGGAGTTTTAATAAATTGACCAGTCAATCTATAACAACAATTCTGGATCCACAGAATAATGAGAAATATTTACGACTGTTTATTGCATGGGGTTTTATGAATAACTATTGCAGTAGTTTTTTTTTTTGAAAGTATTTTCTTGCTTTCTTCTTTTGTTGAAGAGTTTTAACCCTATTTTGCAAGCATTATGAAAATACGGTGGAAAATGTTTTCTTTGAATTTCTTGCTTAAATAAGTCTATATTGCACACAAAATGTGTTTTGAAATATAGTTTGTTAAGTTATAAATGGGTATTGGATACGCTACCTAGAAGTAACACTTTTTAATTGAGGAACCAACAAAACAAATTCCGTGGTTTGTTTAGGCCATTACCTACAGAACTGAAGTATTTGTACGTGTAATAAGCAACAAAGATAGATTTGTTACCTGTATGTTACAATATGCGTTAGAGCAGGAACCAGTAGTTAGCATTCCGGACTACAGATGTTCACTCCAATGTACGAGTTCCATTACCAAAAAATAAATAACGCTTCGTACTCTGGAGCCATGGGTATGTTATAAAGGTGATGATGAAATTACACTATTCGACAATACAATAGTAATCCACGAGTTGGTGGCGTGTGTTGCTGACTAGCTGACTTTTTCCAGAATGCTGTTCAGTGGTTCGTGTGCGTTACTACAAAAATAATCGCATTTAGGAGCCTAGGTGCGTTATAAAGTTGACGGCCAAATCTTCGTATTGGGTTTGACAATAACGGCGGTAGGTGCTACTAACTAGTTGCTTTTTATCTAGTCTATAACTTGAAAATTAGAGACGAATACAGTAGATGGCCCTTAAGTAGCTCTGCAAGAATATCAAATAAACGAGGAAAGTTTAGTCAATTATAGTTCCATCATTTAGTGTTTTGAACATTAATGTCGTAATATCACAATATTAAAACTAATTTAAAAAGGATAAAATTAAATCTTACACTTATAATAATGTGACTTGTGAAAGCAAAGTATTTCCAAAATTGGCTTTTTACCTAAACTCTGACGATACAATAATTTGTTTTTAAGTGCATCTTCAAAAAGTATTAAATTGCATTATATTTATAGTATTTTCGCACTTGTGTATAAAGTTAAAATCAAAATTATATTCAATGTTAAACTGTGTACCAGTTTAACGTTGAATATTATTTATGATTTTGCATTATATTTATTAGAAAAAATCAAAAGTAGTAATTTCAATGCCATTTTTTATATGTTGAAACATATTTTTCGAAGGCCCTGCCGAATATTGGGTTGGCCTTGACCAAGTTTGACATAGATACTGCAAAATGTTAGAAAGTCTGTCATTTGATTTGTAGCTCGTTTAACTTTAGACTTTTTCCTGACATGTCCCCCCCCCCTAGTGGCTCAGCGGTATGTCTGTGGACTTACACCGCTAGAAACCGGGTTTCGATACCTATAGTGGGCAGTGCACAGATAGCCCATTGCGTAGCTTTGTGCTTAACTTCAAACAAACAATCCTAACATGCATAGATAAACATGTTTCTATGTTGATGGGAATCAGTAAATATTAAGGCAACTTAAATGCAAAAAGGAAATTATAAAACGAACACCAAATCTTTTTATTTTTTATTTTAGCAGTTGTTTTCTGGTTGATTTTCGATGGGACAAAAATATAGACAGATATTTTTTATTTACTCATTTTAAAAGGAACCAAGAATACAGTAAGAAAGGGTTCATACTCGCAAATTCTTCAACCACTCTTATGGTAGTAAAGTTTAATATGTTATAGTTCAAGCCATAACCTTTATTTTTAAGCTTAACTTTCTTGCTTCATACTTATCAGATAATCAGATACTGGAGAAATGTGACTCCTGATACGCTAGTGCACGTGTTAACATATCATTTTTGCCTTATGTGTTTACTAAAGTGAGGCGAGTGTTGACAGGGGAAATCCAGTCCTGCATACATGGAAAATAGTCTAATGATGATGTTTTTAATAAATACATATATCAATATCTGAGGTTGCGACGTAAAAAAAGGTATTCTCTTGCTAACAAAAAAAATAATCTGGTGTTTTATGAACAGTTTTATGTTTGAAGCGTGTGGCTATCAGACACTGCAAAATGATTTAGCAATTGCTTATATAATCTTTGTTATAGAAAAAACGGTCTGTTCGTCAATATCTGATTGAACTACTTACGTTTACCAGTGAATTCTAACAGATTTGTGAGGAGACAAATGTGCTACGTATTTGAATTCAATATATTTTATTTTCGATTATACAATAGAGTATAATCCATAAGTAGTCAATCGCATGTGAACATTCACAAGAAACAACTATCTGAAACAATAATAATAATAATTAACATCTCGTTTTGAACGACTATTTACATGTTCTTATAAATTTTTAAAGAAATCCGTGTAACGGTGTAAGTAGTCCCGATAACCCCAAACCCCCTTGAACCAATATGAAGACTAAATAAAAAAAATCCAAGTTACGAAAGCCGTTTCTTGTTTTGGAAAATACCAATAATCAAGTTAATGTAGATCATCCTATTTACAATTTAAAACCACAATATGAATAATAGACATTGGATTGGGGGGGGGGGTGCAGTTCCTGGTTAGTTAATTTTTTATTTCTACAGATTTTTTTATAGTTGTTACTTTATCATCTGTAAAAACCCACAGATGTTATAAGTCTGTAGTCTAATAATATAAAGCTGAAAACCGGGTTTCGATGGTGGGCATAGCACAAATAATCCATTGTGTAGTTTTGTGCTTAATTAACAACGAACAAACAAAACGGTGTGAAAATAATCTACAAATAATTTTTTTTTTATCATGAAATAAAATTTTTGATCTTGACTCGTATAAAAAAAGTGATTTTATCTCTTAAATATTTTGATAAAATGAGATTACAGCTTTTTTCTTATGTATCTTATTTCTTCATTAGAACAACTATTTACGCTTACTTTCAATAGTGTCTCTTGGACGAAAAGATAGGTGAGGCCAGGATATTTTCCAAATAACTTGCTGCTGAAGACAGGAAATTGTTCTTCCTTTTTTTTCTCTTTGCTGTTTAACAAGAATTTTCCCGGGTAGATGTTTTTGTTGTTGTTTTTATTAACCAGCTGAAGAATTATACATACTGGATATCATTTTGCGAAATAATAAATATACGCCAACAATTGACTTTCGAGTGTTATGTCATTTAACATCCAAATAACATTTAACCCATTTAGTATATATTCTTTTAACTGTATTAATTTTTTAAAAAGTTTTGAAAAACATTACTTGGTTTATTTGTAAACAAAACTTTAATTCTTTGAACTGCGTTTTTTAATGTTCTATTCAGTTGAGATTTTTTGCATGCCTTTTCTTTTCATTTATAAAACTTAGTTATTTTACAAAAAAATAAAAGCTTCTTCTTTCTTTTTTTTTAAAAAATTAATTATGTATTATTATGACATTACTTTGCTAATTTATAACAGGAACTACCTCATTTACGGTATATATATATATATATATATATGTGTGTGTGTGTGTGTTGTTTTTTTTTTTTACTATAATTACTATGAATACAGCATTTTCATTATATTATTATATTTATGTCTTGATGTCTATATATGTACGTTTCCAGGAACTGTATCAGTATTCTCTTTCAAGTTCCATGTAATATAACTGATGTCTAAGAAATTCTAAGATATTCACATGTACTGTGGATGTTTATGTTTTCAACGTACTTCCCCAATTCGGGCGTTGAAAGAATTATACTTATGTGATGTATTTTAACCCGAAAAAAAACGCACACACACACACACGCACAAATGATTTTAACCAATTAGATCTTTCCGAATCAACACGGAAGGTTGCCTGAAAATATATTTAACGCGAAGGCTCGTGTATTTTGTTGCCATGCGGTATTTATCTACTTTCCGGATATCATTTGATTTTAATTCGGTTTCTCAGTTAACTGGTAGGTTAAATGTCAATTCTATTGATATCGCTCCGAAATGGAAAATAGAATGTTACTGTTTACGCTGACAATAGTTTCTTTGTGTATACTGATTGAAGCAACGTGAGTCTTTCAATTTTAATAACTTAAGAATACTATGTTATGCTCTAAATGATGCATTTTTGTGGCAATTTGTTATTGTATTAGGACTTAAATAAATCAAGCTTTATTTGGTTGTACACAGTAAACCTATAATTTTTGAACATTTGAAGCTGAAACTTAAAATTTATTATTTTACTTTAACCCAGTGCATTTTAAATGGTACTTTTACTTAATTACATTGATAAAAAAGTAAACATATCTTTAATGATATTCTTCGAAATCGTAGTTTGTGTGTGTTATTTATACTTTCTGTACTTTTTTATTCTATTTCTTTCAATTCTTAAATTTACTTCTATATAAATTTAGTGCACGGGAAAGTAATTTAAAGCAATACTAATTTGGCTGATGACATAAAACTTACTCAACTGTTATAGTTTCTTATTAGGTCAGAATTATTACTGTTTGTTTAAAGCGTTTTTTACTTCATAGTCCACCACCATATTTCAATGTTCATTTCATTAACTGGTTATAACATTTATTCATGCCTTTTTGTCTTTTATCAGTTGCGTATAAAATTCTAAGTTTATAGTAAATTATCATAATCACCATTTCCTTCTAAAATATCAGTTAGTTTTGAATAACTTAATGAATTTAATAAATGAGGTATAATAAAATGTTACGTTATCATTTTTGGCTTAACAATATTACAAATATTTGCTTTTACAGTTCTTAACAAATATTTCAAAACTTTATTATCAAAATATTTTGGCATGGCAAAGCAAATACGTTTTGAAATCATCCACCTTCATTTTGAACTCATTAAAATAATTTTATATATAAAACTTTTAAATATATTTCAACGACAGCAAAAAAAAAAAGACATTAAGTTCAGGTTCCATTCCCTACTCAGGGTCTAATGGTTAGCGTTCCGGAAGATCCAAGGTTTGAGCTGTAATATCCTGCCGAACACATTTTACCTTACAGCTGTAGTGATATAATAATTGTAGTAGCCAATCTAGCTATTCGATTAAGATTAATCGCATAGGCGGCGAATGCTGCTGACTGATTACCTTTCTTCTGGATGGCTATGCGGGAACCTCATAGGTCTCTAACTGGTCATTTAACCCTTCTGCCGTTCCAGCTGAAAAGACTAATTACCATTCCATCCACTCTGCTAAGTTTGTAATCCGCACTTCTCATAAATAACTTATAAGTTTCAATTCTAGTTTTGTGTTTGTATTTCATCTTTTAAACATCTAGCTGTGAGTCAAGGAGACATGTTTGATATGTTGATTCCTAAACAAAGCTTTTCCGTACCAGAGGCGGACTTGGCCATTATTGGGGGCCGTGCAATTTCATTATGAGTTGGGGCCCATACCATCCCACCAACACTGACAGTCATTTCTTACGAGAGGGCCCATGTGCCATAACATAAATGCACAGAGGCCAGTACGCCTCTGTTCAGTACTCTCTTTCTGTTAATTCTGAAAAGGGTTTTTGAACTCCTTGCGATAGCTGTAATCTGAATTCCCCATTAGCGTGTCCGAATTTACATTACTTTCCAGCCAATGAGGGAGTAAACCACAAATCCCAATCCAAAACTTTACACAAAACATGGTAGTGGCCGCGTATGTTGCGCAATACAGGAACTGGTTCCTCAGCTCTATAATACTATTTTCTTCGCAGTTTATGCAGGTTCGCTCGATAAAGATGGCCAAGAAAGGGTTATGTTACGTATTACAATTTCGAATAGACTAAAATTGATTTAAATTGCAATTTAGATTTAGTAGTTAAATAAATACCGATATGTATCCAATTTATGATATTTGCCCACAAGATTGATACACGCAATCTCTTTTTGAATACAGATATGCTTTAATATATAACCAACAATACAACTGACAATAACAGTTATTACAAATAACAACATAAACTCTTCTTTGTGGTCTGGTTTTGTTCGTTTGTTTTTGAATTTCGCGCAAAGCTACAAGAGGTCTATCTGCGCTAGCCGTCCCTAATTTAGCATTGTAAGACTAGAGGGAAGGCAGCTAGTCATCACGACCCACCGCCAACTCTTAGGCTACTCTTTTACCAACGAATAGTGGGATTGACCGTCACATTATAACGCCCCCACGGCTGAAAGGGCAAGTATGTTTGGTGGGATGGGTATTCGAACTCGCGACCCACAGCTTGCGAGTCGAGTGCCCTAACCACCTGGCAATGCCGAGCCATTTGTGGTCTGGAATTTCTTTGATATCTTATCAAGGGTTCATGATGAGCAAGTTAATTTAGAGTTGACGTAGGAACAATTCACTTAATAGGGAGCTAGCTAGCTCTGTGGTCCTCGCTGATCACAAGCCGATTTTATCTACCGATGACGTTAGGTAATGTTTTCGTAAAAGTACGAATGTCTGATGTGAATTCACTGAAGTTAAATGTTTTGTTTTTTCTGAATTTATAAATATTCCTGGTCAAATATTTTAAGTTTTCCGTGTAACGAATTTGCTGTTATGTATTTATTTTAATATAAACGTTGTTTAGATTTAGTTTATGTTTAAAACATGCGTAGCTTATAATGTTAAATATGTATTGCGCCTATTCTCCAAAGTTGTATAAAATTCTCGAGAGTAAGAAACAACAATATATGTATATATACACTTAAATGTATTGTTACGTAAGACTGAATTTTCTAGAAAACGTTCCCACGCTCATAAATATAACTAACGCGAAGCGCCAAAAGGAGAGTGTCTATTAGTGATTCGCTATAATCAGTGTGCTGTAAACTTCGAAAGCTATAACTGTGATTTTTATAACGTTTATCAATCGGAAAACTTAAAATATTTGACCAGTAATATTTATAAATTTCGAACGTTACAAATCGTTTAACTTCAGTGGATTCTCATTGGACATTAGTATTTTTACGAAAACATTACCTAACTTCAACGGGGGAAAACATGGAAAACAGCGTGTGTGGCCAAGGGCAAAGCTAGCTAGCTTCCCAGCGAATCGTATCTACATCAACTCGTAAATAACTCGCTCATTGTAAACCCTCGGTAAGATATCAAGGAAGTTCCAGACTTGAACGAAAACTTTATATTGCTTGTAAGTTTGTGAAACTTTTGTTTATAAATCATTGTTTGTAGTAATTTTATAATAATTGTTATTGTAAATTGTACTGTTGTGTGTATATTAAAACGTATTTGTGTTAAAAACGAAAACGGTTTGTATTAATCTTGTTGTCAAATATCGTAAATTGACTAATATATCGGCATATATTTATATACTAAATCCTAAGTACAATTTAACTACTAAATTAAAAATTATCAGTTAACTCGGCTTCGGGCTATTCGAAATTCTAATACGTAACATCCGATAAATAAGCGTTAAAACAATCACAGTTATAGCCTCCAAAGTTTATAGCACACCAACTATAGCAAACCGTCCGATGTGAATCCACTGAAGTTAAATGGATTATAATGTTCGAAATTTATAAATATTCCTGGTCAAATATCTGAAGTTTCTCAATTAATAAGCGTTAATCACAATTATAGCTTCCGAGGTTTATAGTATACCAACTACAGCGAACCAATAATAGATACTTTTTGTTTTGGCGCGTCGCGTTGGTTATATTTATAGGCGTGTGGAGAGTTTCTCGAAATTTCTGTTATGCAACAATACAGACGCTACACTAGCGTTTACGTACACACATATATTGTTGATTCTTACACTCGAGAATCTTCTACAACTTTAGAAAATAGGCGGCAACTTCGCAATACAGATTTAACAGTATAAGTTATGTACATTTCTAAATATAAATTTAATTTAAACAAACATCGATATTAAAATAAATATGTAATAGTAAATCCGTCACAGTTAATGAAGCTCAAGTGGCCTGAACATGAACAATTTAATATGTTGTACCAGAGGAACACAGTCTGGTCAACCCCCTAAACTCAGTATCTTCGTGGCCGAACATCATTGAAAGACTAGCGTACAGCCCGTAAAAAATGACGTGGCAAGTACTACCACCGACACTCCATATTATACCTTAATCTTACATTTCATAGCTAACTGAAATAAATACATTTTGCGAAATCAAGCTTGACCAACAAAGAGGCAGAAAAGTGCAGTCGAGGCAGTCAAACGTTGGTATATTCCTTTGTGAGCCAATCAAAATTAATATCACTCATGAAATGAATTCTTTACGTAATCATAGAGTAATTATTGGTAAAAATCAGTTAAAGTAACAACTTCTAATATATAGAAAAGCCAGTGCGTTTTGATAATACTGCATTCCGACAATGGCTTTTATGTCATGTTATACAAAAGTATAACCTAATATTGAAATGTATAGACAACAAAACTGGAAAAATATTTGTTGATTTCTTAATTTAGAGTCTCGGTTGATTAAAGAGATTTGTTTTTATTAAAAACGTTCGTGATATACCAGAAAATAACTTAATTCAGAAACGCTTTAAGCTTGAAA
>NW_013665643.1:81074-165664 GCF_000517525.1 Limulus polyphemus | reverse complement strand
CAAAAAAGGAGCGTGAAGGCGTTCTCGACAGAGTGACAAAGGAAATAAGGCGTATTCATAGAATATTTAGTGGTAAAAATCAGTTAAATTAACAACTTCTAATATATAGAAAATAGCTTAATTCGTAAACGGTATTAGTTGAAAATTGAATCGATAATTTTACTTTCATGATAAATTTTATGCACTTGGCTCTAGGCTCATTATAACAACACTTACTACACTTATAAGGTTTTACGCAACAACCCCATCCACGGCTCCCTTGCACCCTCGTCAGTAAAATCGTTATGGGCAAACAGTAATCGAACTATTCTATCTGGATAAATGTATTTTGGCTTTTATGACTCATTCTATTATGAGAAATCAAACGTGACGTGACGCACACTGCCTTTTATATAGGTTATATGAGTTCTTTTGGCGGAAAGCGTGGATTTTTGAGGTTAACAGATCGATTTCTAACTTTTTATCGCAGTACATTATTTTGTTTTAAGTTGAATACAGGAATCCGTGGCGCTCTTCTGTAGCCCACATAACCCCAAATTCGATCTTACTTTCTTACAGACTGTGTGTTAAGAGTTAAACACAGCCAGACATACAAAAACACTGGTTTTATGTTAAGTAACATAACACATGACACTTATATAGTTCTTCGTACCCCTCCTTATATGTTATGAGTTATCAATAATTCGACACCTGGATTGATATGATTTTTTTCCTCGGGTAAAAGCTTTGTCTGTTGCGAAGTTCACATATAGATCTATTTCTTAAATTAGGAGACAGGAAACGAATGATTCGCAGTATACAAATAACATAGGTATATCGGCATACAAAGGTACCATCCGTAAGAAGAAACACTGTTTATTTATATATTTATTTTTTCGATATAAAAAATCGCAACGATGTAATATTAATCTTGTTTTGAGATGTGATATAATATTGAATAAGTACTTGAATACTTTTTATTTAAATTATTAATAACGGAATAGTTGTGGTATTCTCAAACGTTAGAAAAGTTTATATCTAACTTTTTTAAGTTCACATCCCTCTTGGTTCGTAAAATATGACTGCTCGACTTCTGCATTTAATCTCCGTCTACCGCTCTTGTGCGTAGTGAGACTTTTCTCCCACAGTTTCAAAATTGGAACGAAATAATCACATTTTCCTTGTTTCGTGAATATGACGTAAATACAATTTTTATATCACAAATACATTTGTGAAACAAGTTTTGGGAATACGCTGAAGGTGGAAAGTAAACTATTAAAACCTAACTGGAGTACCCATCTACTAGACGAAAGTTATGTAAATTCATGATTAATGAAAGGTTATCTTAGAACATGAAAAGTTGCTTCCCTTATATATGTAATTGAAAATAAACGCAAAAACCCCATAAAAAATGCAAAACACAAATTGTCAAACCGCAAGTTTGTATGTATCTCCGCACGGATCCAATGAACCTTCATACCAAATTTGGAGAACATCCATCAAAAGAGAGGGAAAGTAGTGGTAAAAAAAAAGACCATAAAAACCGCAAAACATAAAACTAAACATTTGTATGTATCTCCCCGTGGACCCAATGAATCTCCATACCAAATTTGGTGAAGATCCATCTACAGGGGGCGAAGTAGTGGTAGACACCGCCCAACGCAAATTGCAAAACTGAAGATTTGTATGTACCCCCGCGTGAACCTCCATACCAATTTTGATGAAGATCCATCCACACTCTGCGACGTAGTTACATGGACATACAATAGACAGTACTATTATATTTATATAGATATACAATCTAACCCTTGGCAAGAAATGGCCTGGTGATTAGGGCGCTCAACTCGTAATCTGCAGGTCACGAGATCGAAGCCTGTCGCTGAACATACCCACCATTTCATACCTGGGAGTGTTCTAATGCGATGGTCAAACCCACTATTCGTTGCTTGAGAGTTGGCAGTAGTTGGTGTTGACCAGCTACCTTCCCTTTAGTTCATCACTTCAAAATTAGGAACGGCTAGCACAGAGTAGCGTTGCTCAAAATTTCACAAAGAATAACAAAACTCGGTTGTTCCATTCTTAGATGTGTGTCAAAGTATGTGACACTTAACAGTCTTTACTTCTAAGACAAAACTTCACCCGTTCAGTTTTTCCAGAATTTTGGAATTTCAGTGACAGTCAACCATAAGTAAATGTAGATAACTAGTTTTTCAGTTTCATAATGCTGACTGAGTGTAATAATTTTTTTAGGTCGTCAAACTTACGAAGTATAACTAACGTTATTAAGATACTTTTTATGTAATATACACGTTCATTGGTGTAAGTATGGCCCCGCAATTGATTGCAGGAGGAGCGGGTCGAAGGGCCTCACAGACATAATAACTACGGACAAGGGGAGGAAAATCCAATTATAGGGAGTAAATATAAAGGGCTCCAATTACTTTTTATGCGGGGGGGGGGGCATCTTTTGTAGTTACGCCACTGTTCAGGTTATAAAATTAAGAAAACTACTGATGATGAACATGTGTTCAAAGATATGTTACATAAATATGCAATCATAGTATTTTGTGATTAGAAAGAAATTCTAGCCTGTTGGTCAGCGGTAAGTTTACAGACTTACATAACTAAAATCCGGGGTTTCAATCTTCTCGTTGACAGAGTGCAACAGCCCATTGTGTAATTATGCACTAAGAAGACAACAATACTTTTTGTGAAATACATTTATGCACAGACAAAGACTATGGAAAGATACAAAACTATATGCATATTCTGTTCAAACTGGGGAACGTTTTCAAGTTACAGTTTCAGTACGGAAGGTTAAAAAAACAACAACAACAACATAGATTGCAGTGTCTTTTTTAGATTCCTCGTAATTCATCCGTTGTTGATTTTAATTTAGAGTTGTGTAAAATATGATTTGATATCTATCTTTTGCCTCTCACAAGTCGTTGTCTAAGAGGTTTTCATTCAATACCAGAACCTGTCAGCTGGGCTAGACAACGAGAAAGAAAAGAAATTATATCTGAAACTTTATGGTATACAGATATCACTCATCACACTTTCCTATAGTGTATAATGAACAAAAGTTTTACTTTGGAACATGCTAAAATTCGGACTAGGTCATAAATATTGGTCGGTATGGCATCAATTACTCAAAGGTGGTATATTCCATTTTTGTGAAATAGATGTATTGTATCCAACACCACTTTGAGCGTGAAGTTATTTTATGACTATCACACAAAGTAGAGATACATCTGTATTTTAATAACCTAATTGTGTATTTGTTCAGCTACAGAGAGTTTATATTGTGAGAGCAGAGTTGGCACGTTCAGACAGATCTTACAACTCTGACGGAGTCATGATGCATGGTATTGTCTTATGCTGGTAAGCTTTCAGCCGCTGATCATGTGTGTTATACCTCCTATTTTTTTTTAATTAAAGCAATAAGTCTACGATTGCTTTAAAAAATAGTGTGTTATCTCTGCATCTTACTATAATAGAGCAATGGCGTGGCCGTCTATATATCTATCTATGTAACCGAAATAATAAATACGATGGTGCCATCTGTTGTGCTAAAATACAACCAGATCTCAATACCCGTAGTGGTGATTGAGGCTTATGAGATGTGGCGCTATCTATTGATTGGCAGCACAAACAAAACCCATAAAAAATTCACACTTTGTGTATTCAAGATTCAGACAATTAGAAAAATAACTATGGTATGTGTGACAACTGCTTATTCATAACAGAACACAATTTTAAATAAAACTAATATTTTCACAACAAGAACACGACTTTCACTAGGACTGTATCTAGGGTTTGATTATATCTATAATGATGTAATTTTTAAATGCATTACTGAGAAACTGGAGTTCTTAAAAACTTATTTCTAAATTTTTTTTCAATGAAGTATAAATACTACTATTAGACAAACGGCCGCTCGTAGGGCGGCGTTTCTACTAGTTCTGGTAAGTCCTGTAATTAATAAATAATGTTTCCATCCTTTACAGTCTGAAACTAATGATTTTGATTCTGAGCAATATAATAGTTTTGTCAGATGTTAAAACAACCTTTGAAATTGAAACTTGAGTAACATTAAAGAAAGAAAGTTCGCTATAATTTATAAACTAAGACCCTGAAAGTGAAATACGGTTTTTCAGTTTCAGTTACTGTATGCTAGTTAGTTAGTTAATTTTCCGTAAATTTCGTTCCGACGAAACTTTAGCGACACAAGTCCTTTCTTAAATAAAACTGTTTATTCTTTCTGAATACAACTTTGCGATACACTTAATTTTAACAGTCGCTCTATAACAAACGCTATAATTCACAACGACCTTCTCACGTGCTCAACAATATTCTTACTCATTACCTCACGTTCAGTTCTTACCGGTTTATATATACAAGACTACGACTTATCTAGTAGGTTCTCGACAATTAAGGAAGGGACGTGAACGTTCGAGAAGGACGTGGCGTGATACTAGTCACGTGACCTCCGCTGTCGCAACAATATATTATTATAAAATATATACGAAACATTTTAATAATATATTAAGTTACTTCTAGCAAGAAGATATTTTGTAAAATTAACTTGCTTGAGTAGTTTAAAATTTAATGAACATAAATGTTTCAGTTTTAAAGAAAACAGAGGAAGACATATCTTCAAATGTAGTCCAAAATGTATCTCTTTTAAGGGCCTTAATTACAACATCTTAAAACAATTATTGGTTGGGGCTCTGCTATTTCTAACCTTTGCTCATTGTCTTTTTAACCACACTAGGGGAAAAACCCTCATATTCATAAAATTTTAACGAGACGAAAAGGAGCATATTAGACCATTAAGGCTGTCCCTTCCAGCTCCCAACTGTAACCACCCCTTACTACTCGTGTATTCATCCAAACTTCTCTTGAACTCAAATAATTTTTTTGCCTCCAATACTCTTGAAGGCAGCTCATACCAAAAGCTAACCACCCTGTTTAAAAAGTAATAATGGCTAAACTAAAGACGACGCCTACGCTGCCAAAATTTGAATCTATGACCCCTTGTCCTATTGTTTTCACTGCTAAAGATAAAAAAAAAGTTTGATGGATCTATATTATTGATACTCTTAATAATCACAAATACCTCAATCAAATCGTCTCTGACCCTTCTCCTCTCCAGAGACAATAAGCTTAGAGGTTTTAGTCTCATCTCATAGGACAATCCCACCATCTCAGGTATCATTCTAGTGGCTCTTCTCTGAACCTTCTCCAACAATTCAATGTCCTTATAATTATTCTACATTGAAAATATATTTCCGACAGGTACTTCTGCTCACACTTCCCACCCTTTCTTCCCACTGTCAATTGGTGCTTACATTTATGCCTAAACTCGAAGTAATAGGTAGAATAACAAAGAGAGTCATGTGGGTGTGTGGCTCTACTATTGGTGGGGGATTGTTGCATGATAATTTGCATGTGAGAATCAGTTAACCCATGTGAATTGAGGCGTGTGTGGGAGTGAAAGGCTTGTGACATGCAAAAAAAGTTTAACAAATAGAGGGCAGCACTGAACAAGAATAGTTATATATGTGAGCAGAAGTATCTGTAAGAAACACATTTTCAGTGTAGGAAAATCGTAACATTTGTGGTTACTGTGCTGTATCTATTTTGAAACTTGAAATACTACAGCTAGACTTTCTTGCTCAAATATTTTTCTGGTTTTGGTTCCTCATTAATAAACATTTAAGGATGAACAATCCTTAGTGCCAGTATTGTTGCCATAGCATATACACATTCAACTATAAGGTTAATATAAATCATAAGTTTGAAAGTGATTACATTTGATATTATTGTACGTAGTAGTTCTTCTCAGAAAGTTAATCTAGAAGACTACAGAGTTTTACAGATTCACAAGTATGATTATTATAATATGTGTTTTCATTCTACTTTTATTAATAAAGGTGTATGGGAAATTAATTTGATGTAAAACTAGTCTGATTGTATAAGAGTGAATGGAGTGGCATTGTGTCCACTTTACACTATGTCAGTAAAAAAATTCAAATTCTGCTAAGCTTAAATTAAAATATATATATTTCTTACTTTTGCAGAAACATTTTTGTTGCTTCACCAAACACATTGCGAATAGGTGAGCAAGAAACTGTTTCCATTATTGTGGAAGGAAATAGAGCAGAGGATGTTGAAGTGTACCTTCAGGATCATCCTGGAAAAACTAAGACCTTTTCCAGAACAGTTGGTCGGGTTCAGCCAAGTATGTTTAATATAAAATCATCATTTGAGTATGAACATCAAATTTATAGTACTAACTTTTGTATGTAATAAAAGTTTTATCTGTGAACTTTCATCTTAAGTACTTGATATATAAAAGCTATTTTATATGGTATTAGGCACTTGTGTATTTCTCTTTGTGGAATTGATGAAATAAATGGAAGATGAGCATGAATGTAACTACAAAAAATATGTGAAAAAGCTCATAATTATACCAAGATATATAATAAAGTTCTCTCCAAACATCAGTGATGCTGGTAGGATGCATGTGTCATTATTTGATAATTCATGATTAGGAGTGTAGAATCTTGATCCCTCATTCTGATGTATATCCACATAAATGGCTAATTGATCAGAAGAAGGATGAACGGCTGTGTTGTTCTGGTCATTTGATTCCAGCAATTTGATAGATCTTTGGAAATTGGGCTGATCATACTTGCTACTGTCTACTCTTTTTATATCCAATGTTGAAAACCATTTAGATCCATATAAAGCATCTGAGGTAGAGTAAATGCCTGGCAGAGGGTAGATATCCGTTTTTTTATTTTTTTTATCTTCCATTAGTTCACATAAAACCTTTTTGATTCATCTTTCTTCCTTACAAGTACAAATAGGATGAGCACTTGGTTTTACTTATGCCTCATTCTTTCATGAAATCTATTTCTTTAAGAGCCTCAGACTGTTTTGCAGCTGAAAGTCAGCTTAGATTATTGTATCTCCAGTTTTTCATTTGTCCAGCCTAAGTGATGAGGTCTACTGGAGAATGTATTTTGGTGTTCTATAAGCAAGCTATTTCATCTATAGAATTGACCACAGCCCCTGTAAGTGAGGAGGTAAGCTCCCTTTACATGAAGATTTGACATCAGGCTTCCTACATACTATATCTACAGCTTCACATCTTGCAGTGTTCCACTCAGAATTCAATTAGATTTCATGGTTTATTATTTTCATGGGCCTAATGATGATATACATATTCTTCAGGTTTGTAAAAGTTTTCCATCAAATAATTCTTCCGGACAAGCTGGAATATTTGACCTAAAGTTGTTCTCAATAAGTCCTAGTATGAATATTTAACTTCTTGATGGTATAGTAACTGCTATTGTTGTTGTCACTAGGAGTTCAATCTCTGGCTTTGTCAAGTAGTACACAAGAATTTCCTGGTCACAACTGTGAAACTGTTTGAAGCAAGTCTAACCTCACATTCATGTTTCTTCACAAAGTCTATTCCAACTACACAGTTTTCTTTGATGTCAGTTACCCACACAACATGCTATGTAGGGAAGCTTCCCATTATTAAGTTAAATTCCAACTTTCCTCTTGCTGAAACTTTATGACCTTTAACTGTTTGCAGGCAATTTTCCACTTTTTTATTGCCGTATTGGATTAAACAATCATAACTATAATCCCAATGTCAATCAACATATTGTAAGGCTTTCCATCAGAGTATCCATTGACTTGAGATCTAGTTTCTTGAAATAGTGAACTACTTATCTTGACTGGGACACCTGGAGTATTGTCAGCTGAACATTGCCCCTTAAGTCCAGCCAATCCCTGTTTTCTGATGTCTAACTTTTTGTTGCCCATTTATTCTTGTTGAGTTGTGGGGTTCATCTTCAAGGTATTGTCTCCTTAGTTTATTATTGTCTATTGCTCATGTTTTTTACACTTACAGAAACTCCCTTTTTATGACATCCTTTGAGAGCAGTTTTTCTTTCCCCAGTTCATGGCAATATGTCATCTTAAGTAGCAGTTAAAAACACACTGTTTTTTGGTTTACTTCTTCTATTTTGAGCAAGTAATTGTTTGATTTATTCTAGACTTCCATTAGAGGGAGTTGATGTTTCAATACTTGTTGATGTGACTATCCAATAATTCCTGAATGGTGCTTTTAGTAGGTTATTTGTGACTTTCATTGATTCAAGTTCCAAAATTTATTGGACAGCTTCCTTTAAAGATGTGCATCTCCCTTTGTTTTAGCTAATTTTTGTATCTTCAACCACTATAAAATCTATGCATTGGTCACGGGCCAGTGAATTCATCGTTTAATGTGAAGCTTACAGGTAAGACAATTGAGTAAGCTTTTCTATATCTTCAGCATGTTCAGCTAACATCTTGTCATTCCTCTTTATTCTACTCCTAAACTGTGATGTAAAAATGTCCTTTTGATGTAACATTCCAAATTTATTTGATAAGGCAGCCATTATTGTCCTTCTGAGTTCAAAGGTTGCTTAATATTGTTCGAGCTGGTCTGTTTAAACTTGCAGTGAGATGAATAACTTTTTCTTAATCACTTTCACCTTGGAAATTATTTCAAACATAATATTATATGCCTCCCATGGTAAGTTTTATTATAATATGTTGGTTACTTTGTTGAACTGGCATGCTATACTCTGTAAGTTGATGATGTAATGGTGTAGATGAAGTAGTCCAGGAAGACCCTGTAGTCATAGATTGCACAACAGTAGTGATAACAGGTGTAGACCACATAGATTCTCCTATTCTATATTGCATAGTTAGTGATGTTTGAGGTCAGAAATTTTGAGTGGCTTGAGAGAGAGGTATGGATGGCTGATACTTACATTAACAAATTCATTTTCTAAATGTTTTATTCTGACATTGATGTTATCTTGTACTTTGTTGATCTTGTTTCAATCCTTCTGTACTTCAGATTTGTTATAATTCTTTTCCACTTCACTGATGTTCTTTTGAAGTTTTTCTAGTTTGTTTTATATTATTATTCGGTACATAGATATGGCTTTTACAACTCAAGTGTATATATTCTTCATCATGGCTTCCATCAAGCTGACCTAGCTGGGTTCACAATTTTTCTGTAAGCCTTATGTCTCATTTTTGTAATTAATCTTTTAACTTACTGTATTTCTTCAAATTTTCTGTAACTTTCTTTCTGATCTCTTAATTATCTGTTTCTTCTTGTATATTTTTGACTATACTTTCAAAATTGTCATGATCTGAAGTTTCAATTTAGGTTTTATTTTTATCAAAATAATCCAGCTCTTGACATAAGTATTGTAGCTGTTTCTGTTGTTGAACAGGTTCTTTTTGATTATTTGGATAATACAAAATTTAGTACATTTAATGACAGAGAAAGTATTATTTCTTCAACAACATGTTATACACTTGCATAGTCTATCATGATAGGCCTAACTTCACAAATAAGCTCTAAACAGTTATTTGCTAATTTTTTCATATCTACAGCACTTCTATCTGTATTTCTTTGTCAAAAAAATAACCTTAACAGCCACAAAATTTAACTTAAAACTGATTAACAAATCTTTAACTCAATAATCAATAACCCACTGCAACAGTTGTGGTCTGTCTTTTTTTATATATAATAAATAAAGGAATTAGGAAAAAAGAACCACAAGAAAAATAATAACTAATTCTGAAAAAACATAATATTTCAAAATTAAATCACTTTTCAAGATCAATAACAATATCAAGCAACAATCAGCAATAATTTGTCATAAGTATATCTCATGAACTAACGTGTTTAAGATCTAGGAAGGGTTTTTATTTAGAGGTTAGACCATGAGAATACATACCATGTGAGTAGGTAATTTACATAACCTTTCACAGTGTTAATATCTCTGTACATCACTGTTAAGGGAAGCTTGTATCCATTTCATAATACAGACATACTCAACTTCAATGTATTCTAGCTAGAACGTGAGTTAGCACTTTAATGTAACTAAAATTCACAGTTGAACTAAACACTAGAATGAGTAATAAATAAACAGTAAAGAAAACCATAACTAAATAAAAGTAGAATTCACTATCTCACACAATACTTAAAACTAAATAAAAGCTGTATATTTTGTAAAATTTTAGGTATTGTGCATCATATTCACATGTAAATATAAAAAGATACATCACATCATAGATAAAGAATATCAACTTGAAAAAAAAATATATTCCAGTAATCTTAAACTATATATATATTTTTCTATTAGACTGTTTCTTTCAATTTTTGTTTATCCCATGATAATAGTTTGGTAATGATATTATGACATTTATAGTTTCAGAATTATTAGGTTAACAATAACATGATATTTTATCAAACACAGACCTGAAGGCTTTACTACACTATATAGTATAAGAGGTAGTATGTAGCAATAACAAGAAGATTGTTGTCTTGTGTAGCTTGATACCAAGTAATTGTTGTTCTCAAAAATGCCCCAAGTTACCCAGCTGCATACTGTGTACTAACATTTTTATAATACCATAAATTATATTTGAGCAAATTAATTTAAAAATATATGTATTTAAAGTAAATTAATATTATACTGATGTAACATACCTTTTTTTAATTAATCTAATTTAAGCATTTTTGAAAGCTAACTAATTTTTCTTCATTCATTTTCATTATTTGCTTGTCTTACATATCTTAATAAATTTCTTGAGCTTTTTAGTGGTATTGTAGTTTACTGACAATTTAGAAATTGAGGAAAACCCTGTATGTTACAATACAACACATGCATTTCTTAAAAACAAGCCAGTTTTTCATTTAGATTGTACTAACATGGAACTCTCTGTAGTTAAGTCTTGTGCATACTTTTGTAGCTGCAAACTTAAAATGGATCCACATTTGCATTAGCTTGGAAGGAACATTTGTAAAAATAAGCCTATGAAATGCTACACTGCTGTTATAGTAAATGTGATTTAAGATATCTGTTTGCAAGTTTGAACTTGTTTTGGTTAGTAAGATTTGTTATTTTTATGGCTCAGCCAATATATATATATATAAAGCACAAAAGTCTGTGTGCCTGTTATCTAACTACTCCTAGGTCACTGGGACAATCTGAAATAATCTTTGTATGGAATAAGGGGCATGTTAATGAGGGTTCACAACCCCCTTCACCTCCATCATTGCTGTTATTCAGCATTTATTACCTTTGACGTAAGTTAACGCTAACTACATTCATAGTTGGCATTATGTGCTTACACAAAGGAAAAAAAACTTTATTAAATTGTCTATAATACAACATACACACAATGTGTGTGGAGGGCACACAAACATATTATATATCTCAGAGAGTGTACTAACACTCTCTTTAGAGGAATGCAATTTTAAAAAATGGCTGCCACTATTGCAATAATGCATAAACTCAGCTGAAGTTTCTACTCCAAGAGCCACAATAAGGCTGATATGAAGAGCCATTTATTGAATTATACCCACTTCCTACTTTGAATCTATGACCTTTCAACTTTGGCCCATAATACTCTTCTGTTGCCAATGGTCATCAATTAATTAATCACATGAAACGCTGTGGAAGAACATTAACAGCTGGTTGTTGAAAGCGGGTAACAGAAAGTACCCCTACACAGTGTATACATATTAAGTTTTCTTAAAGCTTATACAAAACTTTTGGTGAGGTAATAGTGAATACTGTAATATGTTTTAAATAAATTGTGTGAAAGTTAACATTTTTGTGTTATTTATCGAAGCATCCACCCTCCATATTTTTAACTTCATAACCTGGATGGGTACCTCAGCTTGTTGTTTATAGAGAAGTTTTGTTAGTATTTTTAAGTATTTTCATTCAATATCTAAACATAAGCTGTATTTTTTAGAACAAATAAAACTCATACAAAATACTAGTTGCATGCTTAGGAATTTCATTTTTATTTTGAAAAGAAAAGTTTTTAATAATAAATGATTTTAAAGTTATGTTATATTATGATTTAAGTAAATAAATATTTTTTTCAGAAAGTGATATATTTTGTACACTTAATTTTTAGAAATTGGCTTATTAAATTTTTTATTAATCTCATATTCATAAATATGGCTTTTGATATAGGAATAAGTACAGAATTCAGAGTTCAAGTAAACCCAGAAGATTTACCAGATAAAGATATTCTGGTTTCAACTGCAAAACACTATGTGTCTCTTGTGGCAAAGGCAGGAAATGGGTTTCATAAAGAGGCTTTGCTTTTGGTTAACCCAAGATCTGGATATGTTTTTATCCAAACTGATAAACCAATTTATACTCCAAAGCAAACAGGTCAGTAAATTATGTTTACATTGTTGCTGTAGGTTTGATTAAGGTTTATGTATGTGTGTTACTTGGGAATATTTTGTTTTACAGACAAACAAATTAAATTTATCTTCTGATAAGCATTTGAATTTAAAGGAAATTTATGTTAACATATTACTTGTCTATAATTTTATTGAGATAAATAAGCAAAACAATGAAATTAACTTTAACAGTGCTTGCAATTTTGCTGCTTGTGCCTTTTACCTGGGTAATTTTTAGAGAACCTCATTCCTTTTCATTTGATGCACTCACACTCACACACAACTTTTTATACAAACTATTTGTTGCATACATGAAAGGCCAACTTAGTTACATTACAATTTTGAATACTCCTGGGGAAAGTGAAAATGTATTATTTTTAAAAATATCTTGAACAGTATAGTAATATATCTTTAAGTTGTTGTGATTGTTCATGAATAAGATAGAGAAAATGACAGCCAAAGTCAACAGAATTTAACCGGAAATATTGCAAGGTTATGGGAAATCTGACATTATGGTATCAGACAGATTCATTTCGATAAGCTTAAAGAATGGAGTCAGTTTTTATTATCTATGCTAGTCAGAAAAATTGGATTGTAAAAGGGAGGGATGAAATTATTGAGAGAACAATTGCTATGTATCATGAGAAGTGTAGAAAAACAAAAGTTGCTGAGAAAAGTTGGGATCTTAGATTCTGAAGAAGGAAAAGATCATTACAAGGAGATAAATATATGTCGTCACCTCAGATGATTCTGATGAGTATATTGTACAAGGCAAAGAAGAAAATCTAAATTAAAATTAATCTTTTAAATGTAGCAATGTTGTGTAGTTTCTTCCTTATCATAGTTTTGATAAAATTGATAATTTTGTTAGTATAATGCACATATTCAGAGTGTTAAAGAGTAAATGCTGTCCTGCTATTTCCTTGTAATATCTCATAATTTAAATCAACCATGCAATTCACAAGTGAAAATTCATTTGTGCATGTGAATCACCACACTTGTTTTTTTTTATGATAACCCAGGAACTTCCAAAAACACGTGAAATGTCAAAGAGCATCTCAGGACATTTCTCTTTTACACCTCAGTTGAAATGACTAGTAACCAAAGTTTGTTAGTCATGTCAACTGTTAGTAAATACTTTAATATAAGTGTTAAGTAAATGAAAAACTGCTGGTAGTTTTGTCATTAGGTTGTAAACCTTTTGGTAGAAATGTTAAGACATTTTTAGTAGTGTTGTCATAAGTTTTACCCTATTTTTGTTAGTGTGTTATCTTATTTTTACAGTTCATCAAATGTCATTTATATAGAAAATTATGCAGAAGGACATGACACATTAGGCCAAGCAAGTATAAGCCTTATAAAATAATTGTTGTGGTATTTAATCTTTATTCAAATAAGAATGTTAATGCAAGCCACTTAATTCTGTTGCTTTTGTGCATTATGATTATATTAAGGGTCCACCACGATTTTGGTCTTTTTTTATAACTTTTTCCTTCCACATTTTTGGTTGTGTTATGAAGGACCAGTGGTTAGAAATAAAGTAACAAGAAAAAAGTCACAATTTTGGCTAGGAAAAAAAAAGTCATAAGTTTTTGAATACCCGAACACAATTTAAAGTGATACAATGAAAAACATTTTTAAGCTAGTTATTTATTACAATAATAGCATGAAGCATGATATGTAACATTATATGAAGGTACATGACATTAATAACACAACTTACATAACATCATGGTATTATGTCTAATATTCAAAAATACAAACAGTCTGTTAACTTGACAAGCATATTTATATACAATGCAGAGTCAATTGCATCTGTCAGGTATATATGAGTGGAATAATTCAATAATTTAACTTCTATGAACTTTTATAAACATAAATTTTCAAATTGTGACTTTTTTCCTACAATCGAAGGACCTAGCTTACCAAAATTTTCAAATTTCCTGATAGTTTTGTTTTTGCAAGGGATCTTTTATGTTGCTCCTTATAATTTCCAGACACACACTTCCTCTCTTGAATGTACACAAACTTAGCTACACAGTACATTAAAGTAATTACTTCTAGTTTACTTAAAGGTAAATAATTTACTTTAATTTTAGAAATATATGTTAAGTGGGTATTTGTTTTTTGTATAAAGACAATTTTCTAAAAACTTTAGTTAATTTGTGTGTGTATTTCAATAGTTATCAACAATTTCTCTTTGAAGTCAAAAAAAAGATACTCAGGTAATATTAGAAATTTACAACAAAATGAAGGAATTAGATAGATTTAGGCAAATACTATCATGAAAAATGCCATAGTATTTTATTCTTAATAATTTCAGAATTGTTAAATAAATTTTATAGTTGAAAGAAGGAAATTGTTGTTTTATTATTATTTTTTATGTTTGGGTCCTGGAATGGGTAAGTTTATGAATTTACAACACTAAAATTAGAGTTCAGTTCTCTGTGGTGGACAGAGTGCAGATAGCCTATTTTGTAGCTTTGTGCTAAAACGAACAAACAAATAGATGTTTGGTCATTAGCAGATTAGCATTTCATCATGAAGATGTTTCAATAAAATGAAATTTAAAATTTTTTTTTTTTATATAGTAATTGGTAAGATATAATTATATACATTTTATGTATTTTGAAATGTCTATCTTAAAGTAGAAAATAAGCTTGCACATGCACTTGACATTTTAGTGGATTGTATAATTTGTTGCTAGTTGAGCTTAACATCAATTTTAAGTCTCCCACATTTTTCACTAAGCTAAATTAATGTTTTATTATACATAGTTTAATAAGCTATAAAAAAGTTTATTTTTAAATATCTGAGGTATAATATGTTATGCTATAACATAGAGACAAAAAACTTTGGGTTTGAGAAGAAGGATGCTGTTTTAAGTGGACATTGATAGCAGGCTAATATCTATATATATTTGCATAGAAAAGGGATTGTAACTAAACTTCCAATATAGTTAGATATATATGAAATTCCACTATGAAATAACGGAAAAAAGACATATGATCTATAAGTAATTAACTTTACCTTCAGGTTTTAAGAATTTTATTAGTTACAATTAAAAGCACAACCATAAGTAACCTGTAAGATAATCCTTATCTTGCCTTTGCATGGCACATAAGGCTATTGTGTAACTATGGTTTCTTGTGACAAAAACAGATGAGAATAATGACACATTCCCTTTGAATGGTATGTCACTCAAAGGCAGGTTAAACCCACTAGTATCCATTATATCCGTTATATGCTCAAGGATACAACAACATATCCTGGGCATGCCTAGAATATGTCGTCTTTCAATTACGAGTACAAAATCTTACCCACTAGGCAATGCTGCTCCCTAAATATGATGACTGACTTAATAACTTAATTAAAATTAATTGTGACTCACTCTCATGCTTCTACTTTCAACTGACATATTTAAAGTTCACTGAGCTATAAAAAGAAATAATTTTCATTATTGAATGGATCTTTGGTAAAATTTACCTAACTAATGTCTTCAGATCATTTCATTCGTCTCAGAAAAACCTTTAATATGGAAATATGTTCATTAATATGTAGGAAAGACATGTCTAAAAACCTTTCCCATAGTACCTCAAATGAACCACATATTCCTAAGCTTTGCATCTCTATCCAAACATAATACATTTCCTTTCTTACAGTACACATGCGAATTATCACCTTAAATGAAGATCTGATACCAGAAAATAAAAGGATTACTTTGCAAATTAAGGTGAGTTATACATTCTTTATTTCATTTGTATTCTCAATGTTATTATTTATTTGTGATGATAAAGATATTTTTATGTAATTAGTTAATTATTGTTGTGTCTTATTGAATTTTCACATGTATTGTACTTTTTCAGAGCTAGACAATCTTTCTCATAAACAGTAATGTTAAAGTATAATCGTATGCCATGACTTGAAAGTTAATATTTGTGTATAAGTATTGCAAATATCATGAAATATGTATTAAAAATACAGATATTAAGCTACAGCTGTGTTGCTGTATTTATAAATTGTTTATGATATTTCAGTATTTCACAAATGGGACCAATTATTATATAGTAACACAAAGTTACTACTATAAAGTTATTCATAACGCTGTCTATAGTTGGATAAGTATATTAGTGAAAAAATAAATTCAGTGGATCAGCTTTAATGCATCTAATACATTTTTCACATTTCCTATACCAGTATGTTGTGATTTTTTTTTTTATGAGTGAAGAACCCTCAGGATATCACAGTAGAGCATCAGAGTTGGAAAATCAAGGAAGTTGGAAGAAGGACAGAGTTTTATACATTTGATTACAGTTTTCCACCCTATCCTCTCTTTGGTGAATGGTCCGTAGTTGTTTCATACGGCTATGATGTAAGATATCTACCTTCTGTATAAATCATTTTTATGCAGATTCATTTATATTCTGTCAGTTTTTAAAATTATGTAAAACCTGTTTAAGTGTAATCGCTTGTAAGCGTAATTATTATACAGTTTTTTATATCTTATATGGATTACTTCCAAATTCCAATATTACTCAGTTTAGAAATATTCTACATATTCAGAATAGTCATGTGGCTCTAAATGTTACTCCTTGCATTTCTAGTCAGAAACCTATTACACTAAATATACGTGCATTTTAATTTTGTAAAAATTACCTAAAAATACAGTTCCTAAATATGGAAAAAAAAAGCATCACAAATTTTAGCACTTTTGTCTTAGCTATTCTCTGTTTTAATCTTCAAATGCTGTTCTTTTTTTGTTCGAACTTTCTAGCAGTGAAAAAAGACTATTTTGCAGTTTATTAACATCTTCTGGATAATTATGAAAAAATGGTGGTTGTTTTTCATTATGATCTGTAATGTGAGATTTTTCAACTTCATGTTTTACAAGTTTCAGAAAAAAACTTAGATATTTTAGTTTTTATATTTATATTTTGGCCATTCTAGCTATTGTATTTTAAACAGATAATCAAAACTGGGGAAAAAACCATGGAATATCACTTTGAAGTAGCATGAGGATCTATAAATAATGTTTTTGTTAATTGATAGATTTATAAGTTACTACTTTTGAAAGAGTTTGGATTTATAACTCACCACATCTCAATGTTATGATGAATCATGACACATTTCTGCTTATTACTTTGTGAATAGTATTTACAATATACTGCAACTTATAAACCATTATACTAATTTTTCAGTTAGGTATGAAATCAATTTTAATTGCATAATTTAATTTATAACTGTGGAAAATTTTGCCATGGGTAAAAAAACAAAAAGCTAGGCCAAATGTTTATATATTTAGGGTCAAGGTGAGTGCATATAAATGTTTAAATTTTGGTTTTTATTTAAACTTTAAATCGAGAAATATTTATCACTTATTTTAAGTTGGACTAGTTTTTAGGCACAATTACCTTGAAGCATGTTTTACAGTTTTCTAGAGTGTAATTGCTGTGAACTGTCATCTATGCTGTGTAAATTTTTTTGCAGTAACTCTCATTTGTCTGAAAATATATAGAAATATATCATTGATAATACCATTTTTGTATCATATGTGAGCAGGATTGAGCCCGAGACTTTTTGAGTACCAAACAAGTGTTCTAATAACTTAGCTAAGCGGCAAACACAATAGTAATTACTAGTAAAACACTTTTTGAAACACTTATCTACTGGGTGATTGAAATATAGTGTTGACCATGATGGATCAGTATATGTCATAAGAACACTTGATATTAACTATCTAGCCTCTCCTTTAGTTAAAAATGAATAAAAAACTGAAATTGGTGAATTGAACCAAACTGACCAACAGTGAAAGTGTCACAACACAACATGTAAATTTCTGTTCTCCCATGTACTGATTTATAATGAAAATGTAAACAAAGCAATTATTAATGTTTTAGTTACATTTCAGGTTTTTAGTAATCTCAAATTACAGGTTTACTTTAAGTTATAAAAATATGTAGCACATTGCTACAGTCTAGCAATATGGAAAGTTGATCAATTATTCTTCACCTGTGAGTGTTTCCTAACTATAACTAATGTTAGGCATATGCCTCATATTGCTTCATTCGTTGAGCTTTGGCCCGAGAAGACTCTTTATGGTATAAAAAGAATAAGTTGTTTCAGAAATTTGTGTAAAGCTGTGCAAGGGCTGTCTGTGCTGGCTATCACTAATTTTGAACTGACAGACTAGACAAAAGGTAGCTACTCAACAACAGCACTTATTTTCAACTTTTGGGCTACTCTAATCAAATAGTGAGAATTGAACACCATTCTTATAAAGCACCCAAAGTGCAAAGCGTGATTTTGTGGCAATAAGATATGAACCCTGCATTCTCACATTCACTGTATGGCATGCTAACCGTTAAGCCTTTCTTGGCCCATTGCAAAATGAAAACCATATCTGCATGTTAGAGCATGTAAATGCTTTTTTAATATATTGTATCTTAAGAAATAAGTCATGACTTTTGCTGTATTTTCCAAAAATCCTGAATTTTATGTTAGCATAATAGCTTTACATTTTAAAATACATATTAAAAACTATTAGCAGTATAACCTATTATTACCCTACACCTTTCTAAGTTTGTGATTCAGTCCTAGGACACAGAAAGAAGGTTAAGTATTATTGCATACATTTCAACATACTCAAAGGTAGGATGATATTATTACCATTACCACAGTACCCTTGGTGACAAAAAATGAGACAGGATGTCAAGGCTTTTGCAGGAAACCAGCAAGTGAAATCTCTCACAAAATTTATTTTGCTTCAGGAAGCTTCTTTGGGAAAAAATATAATAAAATAAAAAACTTGCAGGCCATATTTTGTAGAAGCCAGAGGGAGTATCACAGGAAATTTTCATTGAAAATTCTAAGGTGACAGGAAGTTTCAGAAAAAAATTATTATTCTGCTCAAATGATAACCAGAATTTCATACACTGCAACAATTTATTTCAAAATAAATCCTTCTTAAGTAGTTGATCTAAAAGTTATTTTAAGTTTTAGATGATGAAACCTTAGTGCATGAATTGGTTTTTCTGTTAAATAATTAGTTTCTTATCATTATAGTTATTTGCAAAAATGTACGCAGATTTTATTTTTCAAATGCTTTTAATGCAGGTTATTTGAATTTTGTTATTTAAATAAATGGACTAAAAACTTTATATAAATAATTTTATACATTTGATACATGTAGTAAACAAAGATAGTTATAGTACAGTTAAATCTTTTCCATGCTCATTACAACAAATAGTTTAACATTTGGGCGATAATTTGTGTGACTTAGTTACTATAATAACCACAATTATTTCCTATGCATGTCAGTGAATTATCTTGACAAGCATTCACTTTGAAGTTCTTGTGTGGGGCTGGAGAGCCTTTCAATGATCCCATTTGTTAATGATTCTGGAGCCTTACATTACTTTTTCAATGTAAATGTTGGTTACACTGTATAATCTTATATTCACCTTAGTATTCAATATACAGGATTATAAATAAGAATGTAAATGCAGAGGTGATATGCATATAGAAGTCGTGTATTGCAGGAGACACAAACAATGAGTAATTGCAACCAAACAGCAGCTAAATGATCAATTTATTATTAGTATTGTACGTTACTATAGAAAAAGCAAATAAGTTGTATAGTGCATAATATTTTGTATTTGCTTCAAACAGAGCAGTACATTTTGTTTTTATGATACTGTAAGTTTATCTATAGTTACTTGGTTGCCATTTGACCTTCTCAGTATTCATATAAGTACTTTGTGCTGGCCATGTTATGGTTGTGAGCATTCAGTTAACCTTTTTTTTGGGGGGGGGGATTACATAACTATTAACTGCACAAATCACTTTGTTGCTGGAAAATGAAACTCACCCCAACAGGTCTTGTTCCTCAAGGAATGACATGATGGATAAGAATATGATTTTACTTGTCAGCTTTCAGAGTGCCATTGATTTTGTGTATATTTATGATACATTGGCTGACATGAAGCCCATACTTGTATTGGTTCTTCAGCATGTTTTGCTGCAGATGAGCATTGGCCATACTACCAATATGCTACCATTTTTCTTCTCTGTCGTTGAACAAGTTACTGTTAGTCATTGCCAGACAGTCTTTGCTCATCCATTTGCTCAAAGTCTAATACCTGTTTTACTCTTTTGCTTTTGTTCTTTCTCCTAAGCAGTGTTTATTGAACAGCTACACACCTGTTTCATGCTAATGTGTATCTTACTGTTCTAGAAGTAAAATAGTTGTATATCATGTAAAGAGCATATTCTGAGTTACAGAACATCACTTTTGAAGAGTTTGAGCTTTCTGTATCAACTGTTTCTATTATTGAAAGTATTAGTTTCATTTACTCTCTTTAGAATTTCTGGACAGCACTATGTGGAACGTGAAATTTGGCCTCAATTTGTTTTGAGGAGTAGCTTTCACCATCCTGAACTTTGATTTCTAAATTCTTGTTATCTGACAGTTCAGACCTGGGAGCGAAGAGTGGATTCATACTACTATTGGACAGATTATGACTGCATGTATTTTTATAGACATTTTGCTGGCTGTTTGGTTGGATGATGGCTAGTCACAATGTAAACTATCAACTTATGACATTGGTGTAGTTCATTTTCATATACTGCAGGGAGAGCAATACCATAATATTTGCATATTAAACCCATTTTATTCACTGTTTCCATAATTACTTCCAATACAAGATATGTTTTCTTATGGTGTATCTAAAGGATGCAGAAAACTGATTTAAGATGTTCAGTAAACATATTTAGATATTTATGTAAAATCTTGTTTTAAACAAGTGCTGAGTCAAAAGTTGATCTAAATTATAACATTCTCAGTGAAAAAATCTGCATTGTTTTTTTATATAAGCAAAGCTTAATCATATACATTTCAGTTTGAAAAATTACATAATGAGGAAATATAGCTTTCTATAAATATAGGTAAAGCAATATTAATGCATACCAGATATGTTACTTCACCTGTAGAATTCCATTTTGTGATTAAACCTACCATCAATTGGGATTGGTAGGTGATGGATTACCGGTTTAACAACGTTAGTTCTTCATTATCTTAGAAATTACAATCCAGGAAACATCTTCAAATTCAACAAGTTATTAAATGATTTTCAACTGAAACATGCAGAAACACATTTCAGTTTATGTCAACTGGAAATCCATTTTATCTCCAACTGTGTGTATATATTCTATTCATGTACCAGCTTTCAATTAATAGAGTAGTTTAATTTGGAACTTTTTTGACATTTTATAGATTCGTGAATATTTTTTTTGTATATTGTGAGATTTGGAAACTAGTTCTTGGAACATTGTGCTGCTCGTCATATATTTGGTATATTATTTTGTCACTTCCAAAGATCAGTTTGCTATACGTGTATTATTTGAAATCATTACTATCTCTTGCCTATAACTTCTAACTATGTCAGTTTATAACACGTTTATTTGAAGGTTGGGTAAATTCATTACTTCTTGGATCTTGTATGAGCTAAAGAGGCATAACATTTTAGTATGGATTTATAATTTGTTAAATTTCGGATACTGAGTGGATTTATAAAGTATAACTTCTTGAATACTAAATGAATTAATATAATACACTCCTTTGTGGCTCCGTAACTTAACACGTTTTAGACACTGAATAGATTCATAACTAATTACTTCATTCATATGTCCTTGATCCATAGCTCACTTTTTTTTGGGTACTGTGTAGATTGTTAAAGTACTAGTAGGAAAAGCTTTAAAAATTACACAAAGTAATTTTAATTTCATAACTAACTATTGGCCTGGTGTTTTATTATGAAATGTGTGCTACGTTCACATGCAATTAAATTATTTATATACTATTTTTAATATTCTTTCACAGAAACTAAAAGTTCATTTTCTGACATGCAAAGAAAAAATTGGCCAATCATGAGTTTTCATACTGTTCATAAAGAAAGTTTTGGATTTTTTGAAGATAATAGCAGTATATATAAAATCAATAAATCATTTATTACAAAAAATATTCTTTAGTTACTTTAGTAGTATTTAGTAATGATTAAGAAAAATTATATTATATAGTTAGGCTCTATAAATATGCTGTATATTTGTACTGAAGTATCACATTTTGATAATACTAGAACTACAGCACAACTTTTGTAGCAGTAGTGTAAAAGTTGTATGGTTTCTTCACAGCATTTTTCATGTGAAATTAACCATTTTTGGGGAGGGGGGATTATTACAAGCTTCTCTTGAGGAATGTTAGAGCAATTATCTGTTATAACTTTAGAATAAGTAATGTATGAAGCTCCTGTAAACAGATTGCAGTTTTCCCTTTAATTCATACACAAGAGAAGTGAACTGTTTTTGATATCTAACTTATAAATTGGCATACACCTCATTACATATGTAAATCCTCTTATTTTTTTTTGAGATATTCAGTTCTTAACTATGAAATGACTAACACATTTTTTAATATTTGTTTTAGCTGTTATATAATTCAACTGTGAAGTTTGAGGTTAAAGAATATGGTAAGTATAAAATGATATTTTTATTTATATAGTATTTTTACTGATAATGGAAAATTTACAAAGCTTGTATCTTAGCTGTTAATTGGTCCCCCAGTAAGACAGCAGTAAGTTTAATGACTTACAATGCTAAATTCCATGGTTCAATTTCCCATGGTGAGCACATCAGATAGCTCAATGTGGCTTTGCTCTAAGAGGAACAAATAAACATTTTTCTGTTAATTGATTAGTGCTTATCATCTGTTTAATACCTCTATCAACCAGTAGGTTTAAAATTTACTTCATAAATTGTGTTATGTTTTTCTACTCATTCTACCATTAAATGGTAGATGTAGTAAGTGTTTAGATTTTTATATTCCATTATTGACACCATATAAAGTAAATTCCTTGTTCAGTGGTTGAGTTTTAATAATTCTAATTTGTTTAGTGCTTGGGAAACCACCAAAACTAGAAAAAGTTTTTCCACTGTTTTTAGGTAGGCCAAAGCTTTTAGCCTTTTTTCTAACAGCTTGGAATGGAATATATGCAAAATTACCTGAAGAGGTGATTTTAAAAAAAAATATAGCATGCCACAAATGAAGCTTTGCACATCTACATTCCATTATTTGGTAGTTATCATTGTAAGAGAACTAAAAAGGTCTTGATTACTGAGAAATCTTACTTTTTGTAGCTTACTGTTTATGGTAATATAAACTTATCTAAGGAATTAAGGGCTTTTAGGGTGTTGATAAAAGCAAAAACTTGCATTTCAGAAGAAAAATGCCAATAAATAAATTTGAATCAATTTTTTAATAAGTTGAAAAATATATTCATTGTTTTTTGCAAGAGAGAAATACTGTTGTTAGGTGTGTGAACTTTAATGTTACAGCTATATTGAATAGGTCTACGAGATAACAGTAGATTTATTTGTCCAAGATATCAGTAAGAGTGATACTAAATCTTACTACTGAGTTAATGTAAAATTAAATAAAGAGACTGCACACAAAATGTAATACAAAATGAACAATCTTTATTATACACAAACACTGTGTGTTTACTTGCTGTTACTTACATGGGACAATTACCTTTACTGGATCACAGGACTAACAACTGAAGGCAAATTTCCAGATTACACTAACTGAAATGATATTCCAGATCACACTGACCAAGTGAAGATGAAATTCAAGACTTACAAAAGGCAACATTCTTTAGTTTGGAAGAAATGTTGCATTTACCCAGGGCAGTGTGTGTAACCCATGTGACTAATGATTCTTATTACAACATAAGTGAGGCTGTAACCTCTAGGTATCACTTGAACAACCATTGAAGGACACTGTTGTCAACAGCCTTACACAATGTGTTGAATTGAGCAATAACCTCTCTTGTTGGTAACAGGTATTATCCATTTCTGAGAACAACAAAGAAATAAGGGTAACTCAGAATGAATTCAGCTTAACTGTATTGGCCATGTGTTATGTGATGCATGTACATAACAGAAAATAAATTCAAAATAAATATAAAATAATAACAAAAAAAAAGATAGCAATGCATGTTATATTCAAATACCACAAATGTAGTTTAATATTTGTATGTAACATCTAAAATTTTATATCCAAAATCATGTTAAAACTCTTTTTTTTTTGCTAAGTTTTCATTTTCCATAGGTGCACATAACAAAATACAAACTGTAGAGGGGATAGCTGTAATTTAAAATGTGTTCTGTTCACTTCTCTAGTTAAACAGCTGCACAGTGAACAATCTAACAACAGAATTTAAAAGATCGAATAAATAAGACTCCTGACTACATAAAGCTGGTAGAAGAATGGGTCATATTTTAATTAAAAAATAAATTTTAGGCAATTAAGCATAATATTTTTGTTTGATACTTAAAACATTTTTTTGTATTTTTGTGAAACTTTAGTTAGGATCTATAATAGAAGTAAGCTTGGTTTGTCATTTAGTTTATTCATAAATTGAGGTGTGAGAAGTAAAATGTGCTGATACCTATGTTACAATAAATAAATCGGCTAATGTGAGCCTTACAGGAACATATGCAATACTTCATGTTTGAAGTATTTGACAATTCCTCTTTGAAACATAGCTTGCACTCTACTTACAGATAAATTAAAAGATTTTTGGCCCTTTTTATAAAAAAGAAAATGCTGTACTAATTGGAGATGTTTTATCAGTCAGAAAAAAAATGCTTTCAACATATATATTTTTAACTTTTCAAAGATATCAATAAAGGTTTTTTTGTAACCTTGTTTTATTATCATTTTGTATTAGTATCTTTTAGATTGTAGTGAATATTTTTCGTAATATAATCATATTTTACTGGCTGTCTTTAATTGTAAATATTTTTTCAAACTTATTTGTGTGATCATGTCTATGCTGAATATGATGTGATTGAGTTATTTCAAAAGCATTTAATCACCAGTATGCATTTTCAAACAATTTTTTCCAGTTTTGCCAACATTCTCTGTTGATGTAACAGCTCCTGAAATTATTTTACAAAGTACAAAAAAAATCAGTGGAAATGTACATGCCAAGTAAGTCAAAACTTTTTTTAATTTTGTATAATAAACTAAAAGAAAACAGACTTCACTTTGAAACAAAATAAGACAAAGTGAGTGTTCTGGTTTTCAACACTGTTTAGCAAAACAATTATATAGGGCTAAAGCCAGAGTTAGGTCTGTTTTATATTAGGACAAAGATGATTCTGACTTGGAGTGCTAGCTTTCTCACTTAGATAATCTTGTTCTATACTTCAAGTTAAGAAATTTGAAGTTTTGATATAATAACAGTAGTTGCTGTACATTTTTGGAAGAAACTGCTACCTCTTTGCCTCATTAATGTTGCCAGCTATGGCTGATGGGAATTTTCATGTTAATGAAGACAGTTTAAGAAATGTGTCTTCTAACCACAACAATGAATTACTTGTCATGACCTGTTTAACCAGTATCATTAATATGATAGATTTTAGCTGATATTTTACTCTATTAATCCCAAAACGAGTTACGAGTATCATGTCATAAACTTTTAATGGGTGGTGGTGGTGTTACAATGAGGAATTGTCTACTTTACACCCTCTTTATCTTCAACAACATTTGAATGTGAAATTGGTCATTTCACTGCTTTCCCTATCAAGTTCTGTTTCATTGCTTGGTTCATTTTATGTATGAAAAATACTTTGTGTTCTTAAAAAATCCAGTTTCAAGCCCTTCTCTCAAGGCTACTTTCATTGTTATCAGTCCAAGGTACCTTGTGCAGTCCTTCAGTTGGTGATAATGGAGAGTTGTCAAACTGAAATAACTTCTGAAATTATTGAGCTTCTAAAGTTAATGTCTTTAGTAACATTTTTTAAAAACTTTCCTCTAGTAGGAATTGGGGAGTATTTTATTAAAATTGTTGATGTTGTTGGAGGCATATCTCTTTCTTGTTTCAAAAATATCTCAAGGAGAGAGTATCTTGGGTTCTATTTCGTCTGTGCATCTTGTACAAATTTCATTTGAGACTGAAATAAACCAAACACTTACATGTGAGTCTTACCTTATTGAAACAAGAGCTATCTCAAAAGCATGTAGAATTTTAAGGATGCTTCTAAAAGAAATATGTATCTCTAAATACTTTTTTTATCCATGTGGCTTGAGCTTGTACCTTTAAGAATCTTGGTCAGCTTGATCTTATAAAGATATTGGTGGTGATTTATTAACCCCTTAACTACTTGAAGTGGATGAATTTTTCCAGTCACTTTAAACGTGACTAACTTACATAATTTCATCGTTACTCTTTTTTTTTTTACATCAGTATGATAAATGATCAGTATTAAAATAAAGAAATGTTATTTTCACAAATTTTTTCTCTATAGCTAACAAAATTTCAAACTTTCAGCTCACAACTTCTCATTGTTTTCATTCAGCTTGCAAAATAAATCATGGGTATTAGATCTATTTTTTTCTTTTGAGATACAGTGTTTTTCTCATACAGTTGTACATGTAAACATACAGAAATTTATGTTATGATTATATTATAGATTTTGTTTTATTTTCCAAAAACTAGATCTGTGACTGGGTAATTGAAATAGTTTAAAACTACTAAAATCAGTTAATCCATGTTTTACTTTTTAACTATATTCATTTACTGTTATTATTAACCTCAGTTTACTGTTGTTGGCTAAATTATGAAAATATGCACAACCATCATTTGTCGTATATTAAATGTTGCTTATTGGTCTTTCTTATTATGTAAATACAACTGTATTACCTATATAAAAAAGCATCAAAGTAATTGAATTAGGACAATAATCTCTGTAGCCTTTTTGATATATTTTCAGTATTATTACATTTCTTCTGTTATAAGAGAAAGAAATCCTTCAGAATTTGTGGCTTAGAATTTTGAAAATTTAACAATGCTATGTTAATTTTGAATAATAGGTACGTGTATGGTGAACCCGTGCATGGTACAGCAAATTTCAAATTTGGGGTGAAGTTAAGAACAGGAAACAGTATTATTATTGGCACACTATATGATAAACAGGTATGTTAATTCTTCTGTTATTGCCATTATTCTGTTATTCTCTTTTCAAGTCTTTTTTTTTTCTAGTGTGTTATTGTCCATATGTAGACAAACTAAAAATCACAAGATTCCTGTATCTATGTTGTCCGATTCTCTTTTCAAGTCTTTTTTTTTTCTAGTGTGTTATTGTCCATATGTAGAAAAACTAAAAATCACAAGATTCCTATATCTTTGTTGTCCGATTCTCTTTTCAAGTCTTTTTTTTTCTAGTGTGTTATTGTCCATATGTAGACAAACTAAACATCACAAGGTTCCTATATCTATGTTGTCCGATTCTCTTTTCAAGTCTTTTTTGTTTTCTAGTGTGTTATTGTCCATATGTAGACAAACTAAAAATCACAAGTTAATGAAAGTAATTAAGTAAAAAGCAGTTTTTATAAACTTAGTATTTTTTGCAGATTTTACTACAGTACATTCAATATTAAATTGATTGGTTAATATTGTATGTTCATACACTATATTTTTGTAAATTATAGAACCTATTTGCATAAAGTTTTTAAAGTGAATTTTGAAAGGAACTTTTATTATTAAGATTAGTTAATAGTAATATCGCATTATTGTTTATTGTTTTAGAAATATAACTTATTATCTTAGATTACATAACATGATTGAAATGTTTAGATCAGTGGATTTTCTATAGTTTCATTTAGAGGTAAGCCAACTATATTTTGATAGTAAGATCAAAGGGTTGTACAGTTTTCTATTGTTACAAATAATTTACATTTATAAATAACATAAGTAGTGTTTGACATAATTTTCTATTAATGTTTTAGCTTCAAGATGGTAAAGTGGATTATCAAATTGATGTGAATGAGTTTATCAAGCATGGGAAAATATCGAGTTTTTCTGACTTGGAAGGAAACCATCTTTTTGTGGAAGTGTCTGTGTTGGAACAGGCTACAGGACAACGAGAAACTGGAATAAATGAAAATGGCATCTTTACACTCTCTCCTTATGATGTGTCATTCAAGCGTTGCCTCAATAATTTTATGCCTGGATATACGACATTAATACCAGTGAGTGTGATTTTGCAAAGCAGTTGCTACCGTATATTTAAGAAGTATATCATATAACATAAGTACGTATATGATCTTAATAGTATCTTAAATAGAGCAAGGTTTTCACTCCTTTGCATTAACATTTTAAAGGAATATGAACTTAATGAAAAATAAGAAAAGCATACTATTTTTCAAAGCATTTTATCTTTACACATTCAACTACACTGAGAAGCTTTTTCTGGTAGACAATATCACAGAGAAATTGTAGTTAAAAGTTTTGAGTATCATTTTAATTGTGAGAAAGTCAATAAAGTAGTACATTCAAACTAATTGCACATTATATATAATTATCAGTTGCAAACTTTCAAATTCATTCATTAGCCACTTTCGTATTTTTAAAATAATAATTGTTATTTTTAAAGATTAGGGCATTAACTAACAATATTATAATAACATTTTCATTGTTGTCATTGTACCTGTCATTTAAGATTTAAAATATTCATTTCATAAAGAAGTGATTATGAGTGAACTCGTAAGCTTGCAATAAATAAATATTATGTAAAGATAGCTTGAAACTATTATTTTAATGTAGTTAGTTTTGAGATTATATATTTTCCTTACTAATTTCTTCAAGGCTATTCCTTTTACTAGACAGTAGATAGGGGGATTTGTATTCTTGTTAGCCCAGTAATGTGCATCATTAATTACAAAATGAGGCATTTGGCTACATTAAGAAAGACATTATTACAACAACTGCAATCATGTTTTTCCACTTTTTTCCACTATTAATCTATTACCAAAGTTAATGCCAGTAAATATGCTTTTGTAAAGTTTTGCAATTCATCAGTGACATGTTTGTACATTTAGTTTGAAGAAAAAAAAATTACAGAAAGTAATTCAATTTTCAGTAATTCTGTAATGCTTTATAATATTAAGTTTTTTTCATAACACTAAATGTTATTTCTAAATTGTGTAAAGATAGTCCTTGATCAATGACATGGACTTCAATGCTTGGAAAGGCTGGACATTGTTAGTGGTTAGCATGCTGGGCTCTGAATCTGAGAGTCCATGGCTCACATTAACATTGCCACAAAATAAAAGCTCATGCTTCACACTAATGCTAAAATAATTCTTTAAATGGAGAAAAGAAAACTTTAGAAATTCATTTGATTTGAAATGATAAATCACTTCCATAATTTAATAACTAATATTACATTCAACTTATACTTTTAGGTGGACATAACCTTTGTTAGTGGTAAACCAGCTCCAGGTATTCCTGCTATTATTAGTGTTAAAGATGAGAAAGGAAGATCTGTGGTAGTCCAAAAGTCAGATGATACAAGTGATGAACGAGGACGTTGTAACTTTCTTGTTAATCCAAGTAAAGATCTAAAAGAGTTAAAAATAGAGGTAGGCTGATACTTTGCTCTATATAAAAATGTTGTGATCAATTGAAGGTTAGAGAATAAAGAGGTATTTTGATGTAATACTTGAAATAACAGAGATAGAGGGAGTTGAAATGTTGAAATAAGGATAATTGATGTAAACACAAATATAATTGACATAATTCTTCACACAAAAGTGTTGAAATATAGATGCAAATAATATTAACACAAATATTATTAATATATTATGTTAAGTGTATATTAAGTTTGAGATGTAAGTGATGTACTTACTGAAGTAGACTGATGTGTTGCATATAACAGTGTTGAATTGATGTACAAAAATATATTATAATAGTGATATGATAGTTTATCAAACAAAATTGGGACAAATGATGTGAATGCAAAGGTTGGAGGATGATGTTCTTCTTATTGAACTGTTGTATAGATACATTAATGATATGAGTATAAATGTAAAATATGTATTACCTCAAACAGAAGTGTTGTGAAGATGGGCTGATGTAGTAACATAGAAAGGAGTTATGTAGGGAAGTGAGATGAATACAGAGTTTGATCTGTTTTTTTACTTCATCGAGAAGTTGATGTATTTGTGAGTTTGATCTGTTTTTGTTTCATACAGAAGTAAAAATATTTGTGAATTTGGTCTGTTTTTCATTTTGTACAGAAGTTGATGTATTTGTGAGTTTGATCTGTTTTTCATTTCATACAGAAGTTGATTTATTTGTACTATGTTTTACATATTTATTTAAGGCTGTGGTTTATTTTTTGGTTGAGCAGTTTTCTGTTATCTTAATATAATTTTGCTCTTCATCTCTTATTTAACACTTTTTTGACTATGTAGGTTAGAACAAATGATGGCAAAGGAATTCAGTACCAGAAAAAAAAGTCACCACAGAATGACTGAACAGTCTTCTGAGTTTGGAGGAGTTATTGCTATAGACAGAGGCACAACAAAAAAGGATTTGAAAGTTTGTACACCATGCTCATTTATTTTAAGGCTTTAACTGTATAGTGGTTATATAATATAACATTTATAAAATATGGTATTACGATATAAAGAATGTTACAGTTAATAATAGATTCTTTTCTTCACTTGATATTACACATTTTGGTGAAAAAAGCGAAAATTCACAAATAATATTAATTTGTTCACTTTTATAAGAAAGTTTAGTTTATTTATAAAGCTTAAGTAACAAAGAATATTCTTGTGATATTCATGGTACTCAAACTTGTGTCATTATTTCATTTTCTTCTGTCAGTGGTTTTACTTATAAACATGTAATGTTTTTATCTCATGCCAAGCTATAACCTGGCAAAATAAATTAATAATCTGATTATATAGAAGTGAGAAACAAAGCTTAATTGGAGTTAACAATCAAAGCACAAGAACTGTTTCATAGTATTTTAAATTTTGGGAGGACATCACATTGATTTTGGTTTAGTGGTGATAACACTTTTATTAAATAATATCATTAAAGTAAGGCATTTATGGTCATTTAAGTTAAACTGTAGCTTATTACTACATCATTGGTCACTGAAAATGAGCTAAACCTTACATGTTTTACTGTAAAAATCATCTTTGTATAAAAATAAATCAACTGGTTAACACATTTACTATTTGTAAGGAGTAGAAATTAAGAGATATTACTCTCTCTGAACATTTAAGGAACACAGATAGAAATTTGATAAGTTAAGGAGAATTGCATGGCCATGGATTTTGAGATTTGTCTGCTTTCATGTTGGCTGATTGTCTGTCAACAGATGTGGAGTCACTAACTCTTTTTCTTATAATCTTGGATCTTACACAAACTGTATTCTTGAATGTGAAGTTAATTTCTATCAGCACACATTCATTACTTGAGACCAATTAGCCTCACACCTGTTGACAAAAGACTGCTATTACTTTCTGTTTCTCTTATGAGATCTTAAAGTTAGCAAACACAAAAAAAACACATAATTATGTCAAAATAAACTTCACATGAAAATACTTATACACAGAAGTATAGGTAAATCACACATTTTCCTTTATTTCTTGATAGAAACGAATAAGGAATCATATCAATAATATGATTTAAGTCAATACTCAAGAAAAATATGTACCACTGTAATGATTGTATGTAAAAGAGAAATCCCATATATTTAAAAGTTAAAGTATAAACAGCTAAAAATAAGAACACAGATGATACCATGTTAATTGTGGCAAAAAATTGTATCATGGCATGTTCTTTTTATATCTCATTCTTAGTTGTTTATACTCTTTTTAATATAATAATTGTAAGTAAAAAATTTTTGAGTTGGATGCATATAATAGCAATATCCTAAATGTCATATGAGCAGTAAAGATGGTTAGTATTAATTTTATATTCAGTATTTTGAAATTATAAACATCTTTTTAAATTTAATACAGCTGATTAATTTTTCTGTAGTTTGCTATCATGATCAAAGCTTTAAATTACTTTTTTTTTCTGATATTAAGATAATTGTTATGAAAGCTCAATTCTTGAACCTTACTCAAAATACTATATCAGAAACTAACTAATTTCTCCTAGTCAGTGATGGCAACAGCACCAAAATTTTGTGATGGGGTGGGGGCAAAACAAGACATCTTATGCTCATGTGTAATTTTAAAGGGACTCCTTATTCCTCCACCCACCCAGTTTTAGCATGCTAAGTTACGTTGAATCAATGTTGGGTTTCAAAAAGTACTTTGTATTGAGTTTTTAAGCCCTAAAATACTTGCAGATCTTGGAAAGGATCAGAAGGTTTATGACAATTCTAGCATATCTAGCAATTGTGTTTTTTTGGGGGGGGGATAACAAGTCCCTTTAAAAGTGGATTGATGAATAATGATCAAAAACATGAACTTACCAAGACACCAACCAGAACAATCCTCCAAACCAATGTTAACCTTGTATTTGGAAACTTAGTAATGAACCCATCAACAGTATCATCAAGTTCAATGGAAAGAGCACGTTCTCTGTGCATTCTAATTATTGTTTGACTCTTCAGTCTCTTATCTGCCATATTGGTTCTAAGGTGATTTTTGATCAGTTGAAGACAAGATGGCTCATTTCATACGAGAAGAATCTCGTCCTGCATTCCAAGTGTGGTTAGAGCTACAAGGATGTCCATGTTTGAGGGTGTGGAGCTTTGTAACTGATGCCGATAGCAACACTTCAGGTCATTTCTGGTAGCAAAATCACAAAAACATTGAGAGTAATATGAAGCTTTCTCATCACAACAATGAGATGTGATACTTTCAAGTGACCTAACTTGCAACTTAGTAGCAAATCTTATATCTGATGCTCCTTTTGCTTCACATAAGATGTTACTCAGAAACAATATACAGTACATGTATGTCTGGTCAAATTACACCAAATTGGATCAGACATTTAATGCACAGCCTCGATACTGTCATTTTTTGTCAACATGCTGCAGAAATTTAATAAAACAGTCCAGCCTTGCTACAATTGCACTTACAACATGCACTTGGCAAGTCCATCATGTTTCTGACATTGTTTTAAATTCTACAGGCTTATTTGGGTGCATGTCTTTTCTTCTTTGGAAAACAATCTACTGTGTGTATGAATATTAGAACCACTTAAAAAACTGGAGCAAGTATGAAGTGTTGAGAAAAGGTCAGTTAAGGAGTAACAGATTTCACTCTTTCTACGATGACCAAGTGAAGACAATGAGCAAAACAGTGAATGTAGATGGCTTGAGGTACGATTTGTCTAAATTTCTGTTGAACCCCAGAGCACTTGCTGCTCAGGACAGTGGTGCCATCATATTCTTGACCAATCAGATTTGTGACATCAAGTCTATTGTCATTTTTAACTTTTCCAGAATATATATGGTCAATGATTCTGTGTCTAGTTCATTAGCGACTTGAGAACCAAGAAATTCTTCATGAACTTCTGAATCATTAAAGTACTGAAGTACCAAATGCATCTGCTCTTCTTTGGATAGGTCTTTAGTTTCATTGACTAAGATTCAAAAGTACTGAGCTTCTTCTATGTCTTCTTTTATTTCATCCAAAATTATATCACTGAGGATATCCAAAATGGCATCTTGTATACTGTGGTTCATATATTTGGCATTTTTAAGTCCTTCACACAGTTGTTCATTTAGGATATGAGTTGATGAACATCATGGTTGCCTTCTGTCTTCATGCTTGTAATTATGTGACTGTTGTACGGTATACAAAGAAACGAGAAAAACTGAATTTTCTCATTACTATTTGTTTGTGTAAAATGCTAGAGGCTAAAATTCTAAATATTTTGTGATGTGTAAATGATTAAGTCATTATGTAATGCATTTTAGAACTGTCAAGTAACGTTCACAACTAACTGCTTTAATTTTTTTGTGTACCTTATAGGTTGATGAAGAATTTTCAGCATCTGTTTTGACAAACCCAGCAGGTGGAATGCGCATGATTTCATACATGGTATGTTAAGCTTAGCATACTGTTGAAAATTTGATATTTTTCATACATAATAAGTTGTTTTCACTTATGTCATGTGACAGGCATTTAGTTAATTTTTTATGCAAGTTAGTGCAATGATGGATTTTACATAACTTTTGAAATATAATACTGTTGGTCCTCCTTTATGGTTCTTCCAATAAAAATCGTTGACTTTATCTCAAATATCTCATAGGATTTTGTGAAACATTGTGTTTTAGAACTTTTAAAGCTATTTTTTATTTACTTATCATTTCGAGAGTGTAGCAACAAAAGATTATTTATTGTTTTACTAAGCTTACTCCAGATCTGAAAATTTCCGAATCTGTATTTTAATTTGTTAATTATCTGAAGATAATTTTGTTAATCCATTTGACTTATCTTATCTTAGAACTTAAAAATTTGCTTTTGTTTTGTAATTAATTAAGATAACTTTTGTTACTTTAAATTATGTTGTTGTTGTTTTTTTTTGTTAGAATGTTTTAAGGCAACACACTTAAATAATAAATGACAAAAAACATATTATATAATTTTTTAAAACATGTTCTTTGTTTCTTAATGATAAAAAAAATATATTGTAATTTAAGGAATATTATTTTGCAGGTAATTGCAAGGGGGAAGATCCTAATCCATAAACTTCTTCCAAAAGTTGAATTAATAGGTCATAAAATCTTCTTCAAAGTCAATACAGATATGTCACCAAGCTTTCGACTAGTTGTTTATGCTGTGTACAAAGGGCACCTGTTGACTGACTCTATCCTGTATAATGTAGAACCTACCTGTAAAGAAAGTGTTAAGGTGAGGCAGACTGATTAGATTTGTTGCAACTTAATGGATTTAGAGAGGGTTTTAATTCAACTGAATTGGTAAATCTACTGTAATAGCTATATATTGAACAGCTAACTACTCCAAATAGATTCTGTAAAAGCTGAAGTTCTCAAAATTTATAGTTCACATCATTTGTAATCAATGAGTCATATCAATTTGATTTTTTTGGGGGCAAGGGACATATTTACCCACCACTTTCCATCACAGGTTTTTCTCAATGTTAATAATTCAAATATTTTAACAATACGTGTATATACAATTGAAAATAATTATATAAATGGGGGAGGAAAAAAGATATAAAAGGCAACTACTATGGGAATACCATTGTGTGGAAACAAAATGCCTGGTCATGTGTTGAGAGTTTATACTGTAATTGGTTGTCATCCAACCAATTAGAAAATTTTGACACCAGTATAAAGCTTATAAAAGTAGAGGCAGTGATACTGTGCTACTAATAGTAATGAATATCTAGCTGTGGTTCCCAGGAATGAAGTATATGACAATAAGCATAACAGCCATTTGTGTCACAAAGTATTCATACACTCATATTGGAGACTTAAAATTGTACTTGGTGACATTGGAAAACAAAGGAATATGGATCAACTTGGAGCACCAAGACCATTCAGAAAGTGACTTTCAACAAGTTTTACCTTATCATTGATAAGATGAGACTTCATTAACACAGAGGTAAGTGGTAAAAGCCATTTACATGCCCCAGGCAGGCCCAGCATGGCCAGGTGGTTAGGATATTCGACTTGCAATCTGTGGGTCGTGGGTTTGAATCCACATCCCACCAAACATGCTCGCCCTTTCAACCATGGGAGAATTATAATGTGATGGTCAATCTCACTATTCATTGGTAAAAGAGTAGCCCAAGAGTTGGCAGTGGGTGGTGATGACTAGCTGCCTTCCCTCTAGTCTTACACTGCTAAATTAGGGATGGCTAGTGCAGATAGCCCTCATGTAGCTTCACCCAAAATTCAAAACAAACAAACAATGCTCCAGGCATCAGTACACAACATAGTCAAGAAGGATCTTCAGATGGAAATGAGGCCAACAGGGAATGGGTTCACCAAGTTAAAGCTTCATGTCGTACTGAATGTTCAACTATAGCATACCTGTAACAGTTTGAGAATGTGTATTATTTACTATATATTATATGTGCTATTATATATGCAAATATAGTGGTCAAGTTGTCAGATGCAGTGCCTATGGATCTCTGTGCAATTGAATTGTTAAACATGTGATGTAAAAGCACAATCCTTGTACACTGCATAGATTATTGAAAGCTTTTGGGGAAGAGTGATGTGCCTATGATGGAGTCTTTAGAAATGGAAACTACACTGTATGGCATATCAATGTTGGCTGTAATGACATGGTGAGGCTTCAGAATCAATGTAATATACATATAATGTACTCATATCTGTGTAATAGAAGTAGTGGAGTCAAGGTTGTATACAGATGAATACAAGTTTGAACTGTTCAGCATCAACTTCAACAAATTATTTTGACAATGAAGTATGGTTGTGGACTAGTTTCAATGAGGTATAAATAATATGATTATCAATTACTAGCACAAACAGCTGCCTGTAGGGGGGTGTTCCTGCTAGTAAGTATAATAATGATTTTATATATAAACCTATGGAGTTACATGAACATTTTATTTATATAACTTTGCTTGTGAAATTATCACTAAAAATAAATGGTCAGTATATATCATAGCAAACTAATCCGATTGTTGAAGAAAATATTTTGGGGGAGGGGGACTACATTGTTTACAATTTGAATATGATGTTTAGTGAAAGTTATTTTTCTGATCTATTATTTCTGTACTTGTAGGAAATATTTTGAAGTATTCAGAAACGTATCCAAGCACTAATTTTGTATTTTTTTGAAAATCACAGCAGACATTAGAGTATGAATAACCTAATACATAAACTGATAAAGAGATTAAGAAAAAAAATAAAACTTAAAATTCTTATCCTTTTCACTTTATGGTGAAGTTTTTAGGTGTTTGTACTGACCAACATACATACATATTGTAATGTTATATTTTATATCATGTGAATATCTGCAGAAATGTGAAATAATATTTTCAATATATATATATATATAGTTTATTTTAAGTTTCTCAAACTTAACTTTAACTCCAAAATTGAGCTATAGCAATAATGCAGAGAATTCTTTGTTAATGTTCTTTTTTGGGCTACTTGATTATTTGTTTTGTAAAGCATAATATGATAAATGGAGGAAATTAATCACATGTGTTTGTGAACTTTTCTTTGCACCAAACTATCACATAACATAGAAATATCAAAAAGAGTATTGATCCCTTCTGATACATTTAAAATATTTGTTTGTTTGTTTTCTTTTAGTTTAAACTTGAAACAGATGTAATAGATCGTCCCAAGCCTGGACAACTTGTAAAAATTAATATTGTTGAGGCCACTAAAGATACGAAAATTGGATTATTAGCTGTTGATGAAGCTGTTTATATTCTACGTGACAAAGACAGATTGACGAGAGAAAAAGTAAGTTCTTAAAATTTTTAGTACATAGTTGAACAATTAAAAACCTTCTAGGTTAGATAATTTCAGATAAGTAATTTTAGAATAAATTAACAGGGAATCTGCTACAAAACATTTTTAAATATATAAATTAATATAATTTTTTTTCTTGTTTATATGTTCCAATGTATTTAGAGTGAAACTAAATAAACATGGCCATCAGTATATAGCTTATTAATTACGCATTTGTGATGTTTCTACCTATAAAGATTGGAATGTATTTTTTCATCAGTTGGATACCCTCTCTGTTAATAATATTGTTGGCTGTAATCCCAATAAATATAATGAGGTTTGGCCAGCCCAGTCTATGAGGGTAAGGCTAGTCCTGGATGCATATTTTAACTTATAGAAAAAGTATAAAAATAAACAATATATCCAAATAAAAATTGATTACTTCCAACAAGATACCTTACTTCTGCTCACGTACATAGCTATTCTCATTCACTGTTGCCCTCTATTTGCAAAAAAATTTTTCGCATGCCACATGGTTTAACTGATTCTTGTATACAAATTATCATGCGACAAACCTCCACCAATAGTAGTGCCACACACTTATGTGACTCCCTTTATGCTATTCTACCTAACTATCACTTCTCATTTGGCAGTACTCGTGTTCAAACGTTTAGTATGTGCTCTCTTCAGATTTGTTTTTTGTATCTTTGTATCAATTTCTCTCACCAAGTTTACAATATATTATATGATGGTGATACTTGTAACTTATTCTTAAAATCTGATGCTTCTCTTTCTGGTTGGGTGGGGCATATCTTGACACTCAGGAGGTTTTGGGGAGATGGTTTCTTTCTGATCCTCTCTCCATATCAATCAATCTCTTGGAACTTCTTGCTGTTTGTTGGGCTTAACTTCATCTCCTGTGGACTTTTTGAAGCCAGTTGTTTTTTGTTTTTTTTGTATGTGTGCTCAGTGGGGTGTCCCAGATTTGGATTGTTTTGCCACTCTTCTTCTTCGATTTTGGTCTCTTGTTCCTCATCTTCTGGTGGGAGCAGTCAGTGCTTTCAGTTAGGTTTGGACAGGTTGGTACCTATATGCATAGCCTCCTATTTGTCTTCTCCTATGTGTTCTTGCCATACTTCAGACCATTTTGTGTAGTGTTCTGCTAGTGGCTTCGTATTGACTGGCTCACATGTAGTTTCAACTGCAGCACTGGTTTTTGGTGTTACATTCCCTTTTTTCTTCCATCAGCCCCACTCTGGTGTGCATCATCTGTCTATATCTGCATTCTGTTTTCTTGTGTAATTTTTATCCTCCGGTCCCTCTCCAGAAGAGCCAGACTTTTGTGTATAGCTTCCTTCATTGCCCATCTTGTTCACACTTTCTCCATGGCAGTTTACCAGTGTCAGTGGTACACATACCACTGTTGGCCTGTCCATAGGGGTTATAGTTCTTCCCCTCCTACTGTTCCTTACATAATGTCCTTTTTGCCTTGGCTTTTTGAATGGAACATTTAAGTTTCCTCTGTTGTGGGCTATAGGATGGCATTCTCTGTCACATTTCGATTTACTGAATTTCCTTGTTTTCCAGTTGCCAGTCATCTCCATGTTATTTTATTCCTTCCACTTTTCCCATCTTCTTTGCCCTGCTTCTCTTCCTGATTGGCTCCTCAATGTGGTCCTCCATGCTCTTCCCCATACACCTTTTGAACCTTTGTATTCATGTTCATTATATCACCTTTCCTTGAAGTCCCTGTGGACATTGTCATTCTGTTGTGTTTGCAATTGATGTTCGCTGTATTTTGTTTCATAGTTCCTATTCTTCCCTTTTTCCTGATCATTCCTTTATGCCCAAGACTTTGGCTGCTCGAGAGGGTAATTCTACCTTCACACATACATTTCCCTTCCATCCATTTCCCACCTTTATGACCATTCTAATCCCACCCATCACCTTTGACCAATCAGGACTCTGCGATGGTATATGACACACTTCTACCTTCTGTGGTTCCCAAGTCCATTTGTTTCTTTTTTGGAATACTCACCTCTTCCATTACTCTTGTGGGTTGGTTTTGCCAGTTAATTCACTTGCAGTCTTTTCCCCGTTTCTCCTGAGGATTGTTGCCTTTTTCATGTTTTCTTCCCATCCAATCTGTCACCTTACCATGTCCATGGCTGCACTTTTCCATCTTCCCTTGGAGGACATCATCAGTACTATACTGTTTCTCTGTGGATGTTAAGGACTCCATTCCTTTATTTTGCAGTGACTTTTCTTGCATGCTTGGATCCTACTCTGTGGCGAGTATTGCCTGACTAGGTATACTTAGCCTTAAAGCTGGTTAATAAGACATTAACTTTAAGAGAGTTTAATGGAAGACTTGATAAATGTTTGAACAATAATGGCTGGTTTGAGTTTTTTTTAATAGTGTAATTATTGGATGAAACAGCCTTGATGGACTAAAACATCCTTTGCTGTCCGTAAATGTTATTTCATGTAGAAAATGAGAAAGTCAAAAGGTGATCTAACAGCTTGATTGAATTTTAGAAAGTAATAAAGGACAGTGGAAACAAAATTCCACAATCATACACTGAAAACTTGTATGGCATCATGGAAACTAGGTGTAATGCTCTGCATAAAAGAAAGGGATCAAAACTAAAATACATTAATACATTTATCATATTGTTGCCATTATTCACTGTTTTTGACTTTTGTATCTGTATTGTTTGTGTATTTCTATAATTTTCTTATTACTGTGTATATTGGCTTTTTTTAATATATGGTTTCTCTATACTATAAAATCATTTCTTATATTTTTTTTTAATAAGTTGATGGGTGAACTTTAACTAAAATTGTAGTATTATAGTTCATCTGTGTACTCATTGTTCTGAAAATTTACATTACAAGTACAAGTATTTATAAATTGGTTTTATTCATAATTATTGATCCAGTTTTAGTTAAAATGTAATAAGTTTTAAGTTGTAGATATTCTTTACAGCTTTTTTCATCATGTCTGTCTTCATAAATGTTTAATTTTTCTAATTAGATGTTCAAAGAAATGGAAAATCATGACTTGGGATGTGGACCTGGAGGAGGTAGTAACATACAGAATGTGTTAGCCAATGCTGGAATTGTAATTCTCTCTAATATAAAACATACTAACTACCAACGTGAAGGTAAGGCTATCTAGTATTGTAATTGTAATCTATATTTTGTATACCTGTTCTTATGTTTACAAATAATTTTTATTTCTAAAAGTGAGAGACTTTTTATTTCAGATGATTATCTGAAACTACGTGATGTTTGGTACTTAGAGAATATGTAAAAATTAATGGAAAACCAGAACTACTGATGGATAGAGCTACAGTTAAAGACTCTTACATTTTTCTGATAAATGAGGTGTACGAGGAAGCAGAAAAGTAACATGTTTGGTATTTGTTAAAATACATATGAATGGACGATTAATACATGTATAATTGTATACACTCTGTAGTGTTCTCACAAGTTTAACATTATGATTAAATTGCTAACACTAGTTTTGCATAAGAAATTAAAAAGCAATACATATTAGACATGAATAACACAATAAGAGCAAAAGTTTAGCTTGAGAAATAACATTAGTAATACAATTTTAGTATGAATAGCACAAGGACAGTACAAGTTTACCATAAAAGATACAAGAATAATACAAGTTTATCATGAGCAAGTCGAGTTTATAATTATGAATAAATAGCAGCAATACAAGTTCAATGTAAGGAGTACAGGAACAGTAAGATTTTCATGAAAAATATGGGATAAGTAACTTATGTTAGTACCACTGTAAACTAAAATTACTGAATACCTAGAATTTATAGCTTGAAAGAAAGTATAGGCAAGTTCAAATGAAATTTCAAAAATTGAAAGTTGTATCTTCATTTAAAAAGATGTGGAAAAAAAATTCCAAAGTAATATTATTGTCAGTCATTTTATCTTATTCTTCTTCCTTAAATTTTGTGTATTTGAGTTACTGTTGAACATTAGTATAATATCCATTCTAATGATTTTATTTGACCTGTAGTATATATTATATATCAAAGCTTCTTGTGCATTAAATTAACAAATAAACTTTTTGTGCTGTACATGCCAACCTTTCTTTTACGAATATAAAAAAAATGCTTCTCATCAGAAGAAATGTTGTTTCTCAGCACACAGTAACACTGTCTCAAGGCAGCATTTCACTGTTTTGTCATATTGTTTTCACTATCATCTATTTGGAGCAGATAATAGACCAAAATTATAAACACTGCCATTTAGATTGCAATATGTATATATGTATTGTAATTATATACTTGTTGATGTTGTTATTTTGTCAAGATACTTTAATTGTGGATTTTTGTTTTATTCCTCACTAACGAAATAAATAAACTTCTACAAGGATTCTAGAATAACTTAACTTGGTGAATACAAATTGTAATTTCTTGACACAATACTAAAGTGGTGTCAACACATAGGGTTGAGGGGGGCCTGATGGTTTACATGCCAGACTATGGATCAAAAGGTACCAAGATTTTCACCACCACCTAATGCTGCTTAACATCTTGAACATTTTCATCTTTGTGCCTTATAATAACTGTAATAGTCTCTCCTGCTTTTAAGTTTAGGGTATATATATATATGTAGATGGCAGGTGCTTCTGACTGAATGGTTGCTCTTTCTGTGGTCAGGAGCTCTAAATTTAGAATGTTGGTTGTGTCTGAACCTGGGAGACCCCTGACCTAATTGTTTAGCATATGTTTAATGTAAGGTGCCTCTCACATTGAAAATACCAACCACTACTTGTATTTATGTGTGGTTATGTAATAACAATGCAGGAAAAACATTGAGTGTAAGATGCTTGTTTGTTTGTTTTTTGAATTTTGCGCAAAGCTACACGAGGACTATCTGCACTAGCTGTCCCTAATTTAGCAGTGTAAGATGACTAGAAGGAAGGCAGCTAGTCATCACCACCCACTGCCAACTCTTGGGCTATGATTATAATGTCCCCACAGCTGAAAGGGCAAGCATGTTTGGTGGGATGGGGATTCGAACTCATGATCCGCAGATTGCGAGTCGAGCTCCCTAACCACCTGGCCATCCCGGGCCATGTGTAAAATTCCTCTCATATTGAAAATGCCAATACCAATACTTGTACGTATGTGTGATTATTACATAACTACACATACATACAATGCAGGAAAAATAAGAAGTTGTTTACTCATTAAAATGCTGTTTAAAAGTTTTAAAGACAAGTTGTATTTAAATTGTTCTTTAAGACCTTTTCTGCTAGGGAAGCCTTGTCCTGGTGGTTGAAATGCTCAACTTACAGGCTACAGGTTGTGAGATTGAAACCCTTCACTGAATATACTCGTTCTTTCATCCATAGGGTTGTTATAATCTGATGGTCAATCACACTTTTGTTAATAAAGTGTGGCCCAACAGTTAGCAGTGCATTGCATGAAATTCAAAAAATAAACAACTTTTGGCAAAAAATGAAATAACCAAAATTTAAGTTCAACAGTATTTGTTGACATGTATATTTAATTTAATACTTTTAATAATTTTAGGTACTAAGGATTAATATATCTTAATTTTTGTGATGTCATTATGTGTGTGAAAAATGAAAAAAATGTTTTCATATGCATTAAATTCTGTGTAGCTTCTAAATTATGATGGATTTTCTGTGAAAAAGGAGGACTGACAAAATCATTGACAAGAGTCAATATCAATATTTAGTATGCAAGTAGTATCTCATTGAATTACACAGAAAAAAATTGAAATCTTAGACACCAGTTTCGAATTAATGGAGTCAATAGCATAAAAATGGCAGATTTTCTATTTTGTGTGGAGAGCTGTTGTATATTTAAAACAAAATTGCATATTCATATAAAATGAGTGTAAAAACCAAATAATTTTAGCATGTTTGAACATTCTAACTAAGATAATGTATTCATGTAATTACAATTTATTTTTTGTGTTAACTATGAACTATCTTAGCATTTTCTTGAGCAGATGTGTCCTACATTTTTTTAACTGTTATAATCTAAGTATTTGTCAATTAATGTAATGTCCAAGAAAATGAAATTGTCTTTGAAATTCCCTTTCTACTACTAAAGCTGTTTTTTACAGATTACATTTGTGCCGTGCGTATTCGAAAAAAGCGAGCAATCGTGGAAGAAATAGGTATGTTAGAATTATTATGGTGGCTTGAAATATTTTTAATTCAATAATACTTTTTATTTATTAACAAACTGTTTTGCAATAATTTCCTGTAAGCAGTAATGAAACTGTTAATTAGGCTTTAAAGTTATAAAAATTATAATATACTAAGTTGCTAGAAGGATATTAATTTTTGCATGTGGCTTAAATATAGATTAAGTTTAAAATGTCATTGTCATTGTATTAACATGAGGTTATTCTTGGTAGTTGTACATAGTTACTAAATTTAATCATAAATAAAAAATTTACACATAATGTATCTCTAACAGAAGAATTCTTGAACCGTGTAAAAGTAATCACAAAGAAAGCTAACAACCCAATAATTATTGGATAAATGTGAACTGTTTCGAACTTTCTAAAAATAAATTTTTTCTTCAAGTATTTTAATATCATGTTTCTTTTATTTTTTATAAACATGGACCAACTTTTTGAAAAACTGGGAGAGTGATTACATTATCTGAAATTGTAATCATAGAAAGTTTATAATATTGTGGTATTCTAAGAATTGGAATATAGAACACACAGGTAGATGATCATTGCAGTAATCATTAACTCAAAGATTTCAGAAGAGAATGCTGTTGACTTGTTGGCAACAAAATGGAAGAGACTAGCACAAAGCAAGCACACTTTAGTGTTAATGAAACACAAATAAAATGATAAATGGCACTGGTTGAATTAAGGTTGCAGATCTGTTAACTAAGGAAAGTGAATTTAAAATAAACCAAAAGTAAAATAGAATGGTTTACTGTAAATAAATGGAAGCTACAAATAAGTTTGAACTGATTAAATCTTAACTTGATGTAAAGAAACAAATTTGCACTAAGTTGTTAGCCAACAGACAAACAAAAATTGAAGAACTTCAATGAAACAACATGGCATTTCAAAACAGTGGCTTTGCATTGCTTAATAGTTAGTATGACTGTGTCTATGGTTCATGTCCCATTGGAGCTTTGGGTGCTTTATAAGAGTCATAAACAAATCCTACTATTAAGTATAGTAACCCAAAGGTTAGTGGTGACTGAGGTTGATTAGTTGCCCTCTCTCTAGTCTATCAGTCTATCTAGTCTAGTCTATATTTGAAACAAACAACCAAAATTCACAAAAGGCTTTGCATCTTTCAAAGCTGAAGCAAATCTCTCTGGAAGTGAGAAAATTTCCCTGTTAATTCATATCCTCTTAATAGTTGACCAATCACATAAATATTAATCAAAAGTACTCAGGAGTATCTCTGTTTCATGCAGCAGTCAAAATATCATCATACTGAGGGTGATAGTGGATATAGTAAGACTATCCCACAAGATAGCTGATAATATTCAACAAACCCATGCCATAGAAAATAACACCATGGTTGAAAATTAACAGATGGCCTAGCTTTGTTTTACAATATTATGGCCCATAACATGGAAAGTTAGAAAATTTAGCTCACTCTATTAGAAATATATTCTGTATGAGAGATTGTGACGTGTAATGACTGCCTTCCACAATATCACAAGTATATTTGCAAGTATTTTAACAAGAAACATTTAGTTTATAAGGTAAGATCATAACAAGTCTGTGCTGATTCAGTAAATTTGTTACACCGATAGTTAATAATACAAAATTTTATTACAAGTTTTAATGAATATCTGAGTTAATTAAGTTCTTAAAATTTTTTGTCAGAATTATACTCACAGAATTAGTGTTGTTTGAATAAGTTTGGATATAGTAGAAGGTATAAATAAAGTAACAAATCAACTAGGAAATTATTTTTTAACTTTGAAACTTGTGTTTTAATTTATACGTGCTTTCAAGTTACTAATATAAAAAATGTGAAATTTTTTTCGTTGTTGTTTTTGATATTGCTTCCCGAGAAGAATGTTATGTTGGTGTGAGTTATATTTCACCAACCATACTGTAAAATCAACAATAATTTTTGTTGTAAAAAAGTAAGTAGGGTAAAAAACAGAAAACACTGAAGATATAGGTAAGAAGGCTTACAAGTTTTGTTGTTTAGATAAAAATAGCTGTAAAAGTACAATTTACAATTTAAACTAAATTTTTCAGCCAAAAATTACGAAGGATTAGACAAAGGGTGTTGTATTATGGGCATGACTCATGATCCAGATCAGCGAAGCTGTGAAGAAAGACATGCCATTTTTGAAAAATTTGTCTTCGATGGGAGGGAAACTTGTATGCAAGCATTTTTAGAATGTTGCAAAGAAAAGCATTCCAAGTTACTTGCACGTTTTGGTCAGTATATATTTTTTATCATTAATAAACCAACCTATTATTGATATCAAGACAGTAAAGTTTACTGGTTTTAATTTTAGCTGAATGAAAATCCTATGTAATATTTACTTGTAGCACCTTATTAAAAGTTCTATGAAAAATCTTAAGTACACCAAGTCTCCACATCCTTTCCATTGTCCAGATAACAAATAACAAAGTTAAATTAGTAGGAAGAGATTTTACTTTAATAAATCCATGTTGAACTTATTATATGATATCATATTTCACTAGATGATTTTGCGAAAGTTCTTTTAACATTCTCAATCAATAGAATTTTTTCTCATTACATAGATAAGATCAGTTGGTCTATAATTTCTGGGAAATCTCATTACCCCTTTATAAAGAGGAATAACATTAACAACTTACCAATCCTCAGGTACCTGCCTACTTTCTGGTGACCTATCAAAAATAATGTTAATGTTAAAATCATGTATCATAATAAGATGTGTCACAATTACTTATACACTATCAATAATTGAAGAATGTAAAAGCAATATGATATTACTTAATAATAAACTTTCTTTCAGGATGGTGGTACTGATATTGAAGTCATACATTGTAATAAGATCTGTCACCCAAATTCATGGATTCTTTCAAATCTGGCCTTCCAGTGACACAGCAGTAAATCTGGAGGCTTATAACTTTAAAAACTAGATTTCTAAATTTCTATACCCTTGTTGGGCACAGCACATTTATCCCATTGTGTAGCTTTTTGTTTAACAATAAAAACAAACTTTCAAAACTGATGAAGGTGTAGCCAATAGTAAGACAATATACATATTTTACAAATTCTAAGAAAACACTTTGAAACAAAAAGTGAAGTATTTTTTTAAATAGTCACTAGTCACTAGGAATTATTTTAATGTTCATCCAAAATGAATTATTGAAATTGCATTTTCTCTCAAAAACATTTTTCTGTCTTAATTTCATGAGTTGTCTTAGTAGCAAATGAAGGTATAATCACTAGTAAGGCAACATACATTTAATAATTCCCAATCTGGGACTGTGATTGATAAAAGAATAGCAATTTATAAATTATCGCATTTCTTTCCAACTACTAACTGTACAATTGAGTTTTATTTGATATTTATGGGAAATATTAACTTGAATTTTTATATTTGTAAGATAACTATTAAAAGCCATGACAACTTAAGTACTGGATTGATTATGAAATGGGCAGCAATTGCCTATTAGCGAAACACTTGTAGAAGTATAATGGTGACTATGCAATCTACTTATGCAGCTCAAGTGTAGAGGACCATGTTTAGAAAGTCTTCCACTACCTTCAGGACCTCTTTCTTTAATGGGCAGTTGCTGCCAATTTCACAGTCAATTCAATATGAACACTCTATATAAACTATCTGTCAAAGAAAAACTCAATTACTGGTAATAATAATAATAATTGTTACATTTTCTAAAGTAAGATCTTTTGAAGATACTACATACTTGACTATGGTATTTATAATCATGTTTATTTTTTATGTGTGAAACAGAGAGAATGATTAAGTGTAGAAGCTCTAAAAGCCTCTCATGCAGTTATCAGATCTCTGCAACAACAAGAAATTTTAGGACCTAGTATGTGGAAGGACAAGGTGTAGTGATTGATTGTGTATGGGGGAATGAAAATAAATAGAAGTGGGTGAAAAATTGAAGTTGAAATAAAAAACTTTATTGCAAAAAACAAAAATATAATGACTGACCATATTATTGAAAGTACTACTGTGAAACACTGAAGTTAAAATGCAAATTGACTAAAAGAAAGCAAACTATATTGAAATAAGAAATAAAAGAAAACAAAACACATATCAATTTAGGGAACAGAGACCACAGCAAGTCTTGACTCTTAAGATCCGAGCAAATCTGTTTGAAAACGCCAAACTATTATTATAATTTAACTTTTCTCTGTAGTTGACTAATCCAGGAAACTGGATCGTAAGAGTCCCAAAACACTCCTGTTGTATATGAAATTGTACAGTAGTACTCCAAGAAAAATAGGACACAATAGAACTATCCTATAAATCAGTACTTTTCTTGATCAGATCTTCCTATAGAAAGTAATACCTAGAGCTGAATTTACTATATGACCTTAACCATATCTATGATGTTCTAAATCAAAACTTAGAAAAATGTAAATCTTTGTGGACATTAGATATGTAATTTTCATAATAGGATTGTGAAACATACACTAATTGCATACTGTAGTGATTGTGAATTGAACATAGTTAGCTATAAGGTTCAGCTTTCTGTTTATTTTAAACATATCTTAACATTTATATATCTTAGGTGATGGAGAGACTACATGAGAATATAATTTTGAATTGGTTAAAGTTAATCAGAAGGTTATCTTAACTTTTTTTTCTTTTATATGTATGTGTGCTTGTATATATACACACACACACACTCATATGTGAATCATAACTGAGAATCATTGTTGAATGTACGCATTCTATTATCTATATTGTTGGGTACATTCGACAATAAGTCTCAGTTATAATTAATAAATTAAATAATTTTACTTAGGTATAGATATTTTGATACATTAAAAACAAACTATATTTACAGTAGTGGGTGGTTTAGAGATAACTTGTCTGTAGTTATCTGCTGTTTAGGTTTAACAAATTTTAAATTTCATATTCATAATGCATGTTTTTTTACCTACCTAGCTGTTATATATAATAAAGCATTTTATTTATTTTTTTAAAGACACAGGAGGCCGTGGTAGGTTTGGCTTTGATCCTGTTGATCAACTAATTACAGTTGGGTTAGAAGAGGAACAAGAATTTCTGAAACAACTTAATATCAGGAAAGACTTTAGGGAAACTTGGATATTTGATGATATGTATGTTGGGTGAGTGTTAGTGTTTTACAAATTTTTATGATGTTAATATTTATATTTAAATGAATGATAATGATATGTATATTGGAAAAATGGATGATAGTATTTTAAAAGATTTTCAATGTTTATATTGGATGAGTGGTACTGTGTTAAAAGATCATTTGGTTGGAAACAAAGTATAGAGATATACTGAGATTTACTTTTTAGTCTGGTCCTTCATTTGCAAAAGTTTGTTTTCTGTATGGATGACAGATTACCCAGCTCAGTTACACACATATGTTATCTTGTAATAGCTTTGAATATTAAGTGTAACTTAAAAGTACATACTAATATGAATGGTATTCTTATCAGTAATATATAAACAGATAAAATATATTTCTTATTAATGAGCATAAGCAATTGCTAATATGGAAAATAAAATAAATAGCTAGGCCATGTGATCTACAACAAACAATATGCCTTTATTTTATAATCTGCATATCTGATTTAGTTTCCACACATCTCCTTGTGGGTTTTTGAACATTGATTAAGTTTAAAAATATTTTCCTCTTAGTAATATACAGTTGTACCATAAATGTTTTTGTCACCATTGCAATAAATTTTTTTAAATTCAAAGCATCCCAACAAAATTCATAATCAGGGAGTGCGGGAGCGATCCCTTTGTAGGGATGGGTCCAGTTAAAAATGGCAGGCTGTACATTGTGTATTGTAGCACGTATGCTAGGATGTTGGCAAAATCCAGGAAAAGGGGCAGAGATAAAAAGCCCTTCACTAATCACGTACAAAATTGCTTCTAAAGTTAGGCTAACATTCTTTAACTTCTAGAAAATGGGCTGCAAAAAAGTAGATTTTCTTCTTCTTCTTTGTCAGCTATAACACGTAAACTACAGTGTGCCTATGACCAGCCTGCCTGCCAAAACACTTCACTACTTCCTGGGATGTGCATTTTCATACCTAGAGCAGCAAGTGATCCACGATAGAGTAGTTACCACCCAAAAGTATTGATCATGGTCTCTAATCAGTAAGCTATTATGTGCATTATATGGAAGTAGATAATCTACTGTATACTCCTTACCATGTTGCACAATATCTTGGTTATGACTTATCTTGCTTCAAGAAGTAAGAACTATAGATTATATTATGGCTTCCTATTAAATAGAACTGAATAAGTTGGTGAAATGGTGCCTTCCACCTAGAAGTTACAGCCATATGGAAGTCAAAACTTCAACTCATAAAAAGTGCAGAAATTAGTAAAAAAAAATTTTATTCTAAAATTGTTGGGATGTAGGCATATAAAAATTTAGAAACTAGATAGCACTTTGGATGGGAGAAAAGTGTAATGGGCATGTGGGCAACCTGTAAGCTTAGTTGTTGGGTTCAACTTTACACTCATTACAAAGAAATTTATTTGGATTTTGAGTCATGCTGTTGCGAGTGGAACACATAAGCCACCAACTTGAGGAAGCTTACGTGTGGGATAAAGAACTCACACAGAGATAACTGAATACAAATCAAATAGTCTATTTATTTATACACAGTTGAGCATTTCATCTTGGTTATCCTGAAGGTCATCTTGAAACAACCCTAACTCTAAATCATTGAGTTCTTAGTTCTGAAGATCTAAGTGTTCATAAATAAGGTCTTCTGTTATGTTCAGTAACGTAGACAAAACATTAGTTATCAACTAAATTAACATGAGAAATCCTCTCTGTCATAATCGTTATAACTGCATTAACAATTCTTCTAAGATATCTTTCAGTAGTTCCATGATAAGCACTATCAAATCTACCATTTCTTTAGTACAGTTAGTATTTTTATTCTTCTCTTTTTATTCATTATACATTATTGAACCTTAAGTGAAACACTGTTAGAGTAGATCAGAAATAGCATACTTACAAGGAGCTTGTACGGTGAACTTCTTGTAGATTCTGGATTCCTGTCATCTTCTTCCGGAGTTGGATCAGGTCCTTGGAGCAACTTGATAAGTGTGGAGAAGTTGATGTTTGGAGTTAGAAACATGAATATATATATATAAATTTTTAGTGTTTTTCTGATTGTTCAAAAAGTTCAGTAGATCTATTTTCAAAAGTGGTTCTTTTAACTTGATTGGTACAAATGGGATCTTCCAGCAACAAGTGGACTATTCCACCAGACTGTAACCAAAATCCACTTTGTTATTGGTCCTTACAGAACTTAATTCTGTCCCTTACCTAATATCTTTGGTAAAATCTTCCAAAACAATTAACTTAGGGTGTATAGAGACAAACAACTAAGAGTATTTCACCCTTGTCTTTCATTGCCATCCTGTTAACTGCTTTTTTTTGTGACATCAGTTCATTTGGTTGTGTGTTTTATCTAACTGTTGGGGTTTTCTCAACATACCACATCTGTCTGGTACAAGTCCATAGCTGTGAATTTTCTCACCTCAAGGTCAAGACCAGAATGTCTCAGGGCTAACTCATGTGATGAGCTTCAAGCCTGTATCTTCCTTATTTGGTATTATGTTTCACTAGTGTCCACATTTTTGATCTGCTGCTTTCTCCATATTAAAATATAAAAAATAAGATGTACTTCTTGAAGACCTTTAAATACATATATACTTAGTATATGTGTTCCACAAATACTTCAAAAAATCTGCATTACCCAATCTTGCGTATATATGCATCCACACAGTGAGTGCAGTATATGAGTGTTGGAATGCAGGAATGGGTAATACAGATTTTCCTCACATCCCAAATGCTCTCTTGCTTCTGATCTTTTTTCCATCCCTACATCCCGACAAATTTAGCATAAAATTTTGTTACTAGTTTTAAGAAAACTTCACAAAACTTTTAAACTCTTTATCCCTCTCTATGATTTTTCTAAGATAACTCAGTCACCCTCCATGTTACAACAAGTATTTGCCTGAGTTAATTCAGGCAAACTATTTCTCACAATATTTGTAATTATTTGCCTGAATTTATTTGTTATTGTGTATTACAATCAGTGCTTGCTAGATGGCATTAGAAATGCTGTTTATAGTAATATCTATTAGATTTCTTCTGAATTATGTATCATAAATACTGGAGAAAAGCATTCCTATTTTCTACTGTTGTATCATTGAAATAATATATAACATTGCATATTTTCATATATTATAATGAGAGCTCATTAGATGCCATTGGAAATGCTGTTTGTGCTGATCTTAATTGGATTTCTTTTGAATTATGTATCATAAACATTGACTGTAATTCATGATAACATGCAAATGAGTTTAGGCAAATAATAAAAAATATGGCAAGAAATTATTTGCCATAATAAACTTTGGCAAATATTTTTTGAAAGATGAAGGTTGCCTGAGTTATCTCTGGCAAATAAGGAAAGTAGCTAATAATACTTTTTTGTTTCCTTCCACCCAACTACTCTACAATTCAATTAAATAGCATTTTTACAACCCTTGCCAATGTGATTTTCCTAGCTGATCTTTTGGATGGCACATCATCAAAAGCTATTTTGAAAATCTAAGTTCACCATGTTTCTACACCCTTTTTATCTTCCAAAGAACATATAACATTTTAGAATAAAGTTTATAGATTAATAAAGGAAGACTTGAATTCAATGAATTCATGTTGACTTATTTTTATATCATATTTCATCAGATAATTTTTGTCAGAATTGATCTCTATGTGTAAAGTGAGGTTTTGAAAATAATGTAGTTTTATAATAAATTATGGAATGAAACATAATAATTCAATTGTTTTTGTATTTGTTTTTGTTGGAATTAATGAAATCACCTGTGATAATTGTATTTTGTAAGATAATACAAAATTGTATGTTGATTAAAGGCATCAAAATTTACAGTAAGTTTTTTTTAAAACATTCTTTAAATTTCTAGATGCAAAACCTCATCACATTAGACAAACTTTTATTTTATTATAATAAAAAGTAACATTAAAAATATTATTTGTGATGTTATTTTTCTCTTTTCTTCATAGTCCTAAAGGAAGGGTAGAAAAAGAGTTATCACTACCACATAGTATAACCACATGGGTAGTACAAGCTGTGGGGATCTCCAACACAGGAGGAATGTGTATAGCTGAACCTTTGAAGATTACTACTTTCAAAAACGTTTTTGTTCAGCTTAATATTCCTTATTCAGTTGTCAGGAATGAACAAGTGGAAATTCAAGCAACTGTTTTTAACAATCATGCTCACCAGCCTGTCAGAGTGAGTTGAATTATTGGTATAGTATGTAATGTATGCTGTGATAGATTTCAGTATAGAAAATAAGTTACAAGAATCTTTCCAGCATGATTAATTTATTTTAGATGAAAAAATAGAACATGCAGAATAACTAAATGTTATCAATTTCTCTACAAAATCACTATTATAAACATATGGGGTAAATGAAATATTTACTTTTAAGTTCATAAGGCATTCTATAAAGTAAGATTAATTTGCTACATATCAATGGAAACAAACTGGTAAAACATGTTTTATAAAAGTTTACAAAATTTGAAATATCAATAGTAATCACAGTTTCTTACCGTACAAAAGTTCAGTAACAGAATGTGTACAATACACTTATACATTGCTGCTACTTAGTACTGACTGAAGTTATTATTACACTTTTATTATGATATCATTTACACACTGAATTCCAAGCAAAAGAATATTGTTTTTATTAGCAAGTTCCTGTTATAAGGAAACATTATGTCACATGACAGTGTTTATACTTAGGGCGTTTTGAGATCTATATGAATGCCAAGTATTTTTGGCAATTCTTCAAACAAAATAAGTCTTAAAAATTATGCATTTGTGTATACTATGTATATAACATTGAGTTTACCAATGCATTATTTAATAAGAAGTGTTTTGTCAATGTTCTAGATGCACAAAACAAATTGATTGTTTAGTGTTGAGGTATCAAAAATAATCTAGATAGCCTAATGTAGTTCATATACTTGTGTAGCAGGAATAAAATATGTATGTTCATGTACTTACTGAAGTTTATTTGGCAGATGTATGATATTTAGGGCATTAATAGTATTTTATTAAATTAGACCTTGTTTATGAACCTTAAAACTAGAGAGAGAATGTCATGTGTACAAAAAATATGTCCAATTTTTGTTGCAGGCACCTTTATAATTAATTGTTTTATTATTATTTAAGGCTTCAGTGTATATGTATGGTGTGAAAGGCTTGTGCTCTGGAGCTGAGGAAGGTCAGAGGACAGAGAGGAAGGTCCTGGATGTTGCACAAAATTCAGCAAAATCTGTGAGCTTTCCTGTTGTGCCTCTGAAGGTGGGCGAATTTCCTGTTAGGGTTGTAGTTTTCACTATTGATGGAAGTGATTTCATTGAGAAAAAATTGAATGTTGTGGTAAGTAACAGATCAATTGTAAACTAACAAAGCTCTTTTTTAAATAGTCTTTTTTTCTTATATAAGACTTTGTTAAATACAGTTTTTATCATGTGTAATAATAAATACTTTGTGTAATATTTTACAAGAAGTTATAAATTTAGACACCTAATATTTAAAAAATATGAAAACTTGTGTGATACAACCGTCATGTAATCCCAAATAAATTCTAAGAAAATACCAAACATCATAGAAATATTAAAATGTAAAAAGAAAGTTTAATAATAAATTTTGTTAAAGAATATGTTTATATTTTTTTTATTTTAAACTAAAAACTAATGCTGTGAATGTGTTCAAAGTTCACACTTTTGTAGACATAGTACTTTTTATTATTGACTTTCTGTAAGAATAATTTTAGTAGTAAGTTTTTAGGATTAGTTTTGTGTATTATGCACATTATGAAAATTTTCTTATAAAAGAGGAATTATATATATAATCCTTTTTACTAGTTTATAATTCAATTATCTTGTAAATATTGTGAACTGTTGTGCCTGTCCAAGCATTCATCTGTCTGACAGTTGAAAAGCTGCAGACGCAGGCAAAGCTCAATATTCACTTTTAAAATGATGGGGAGTACGGGCATGAAAACTTATGATACCAAATTTTGTTTTGCAAGCAGGATATTCTATACTAAATTATTAGGAATTAATTACGCTATCATTCACATTTCAAGATGTGACATAACTTAAAGAATAAAAATGTAGATTTACTATGTGTTATTGTTGAGTGGCTCTTAGCATGACTGAAATACTAAACAATTACTTTTCGTGGTGGGCGGTATAAGTAGCTCAAAGCTTTGGCTCTGAGTGAAACCAAGAGTGCAACACAATTAACCATTTTAAAGTCCATGAAACAATTTAAATTAATAGATTAAATAAAACTTTTCCAGTCACTGGGGACAGGTACTTTTGCTTGTAAAAGATATTACAAATGCTGCTAGTTGCCTATAGCATTATCAGAAAATACATTTGTTATATAAAAACAATATAATGGAAGTGGGGTATTTATATTTTGATATATTTTCTTGGTTTATAATTCTGATTAAATAGCTATTTATTTCTCCAAAAACACTATACATGGACCGGGTGATTATAAAGAAAACAGACCTATATTAAAATGATTATTTTAAAACTAATTTTATTAGGGAAATTTATTCCCACCAGAGAATTACAACTATTAATCAGGAAAGTTTGGTTATAGTACAAGGTGTTTCAAAAACTGTCACAGGTGTTCAGTATGCTTTTTGTCATTCTCAAATGGCATTTCGAGCCTATCTCAAAGTGAAGCCACTACAAACAGCATCTATGTTTTGGACAGTATGCATTGATTCTAACAATTCTTATTTCTAAAATCAATCTTCAGATCATTCAAACTTGGAAGACAATTACAATAGACTTTCTCTTTGAGGAAATTTCATTGACTTTGCAATGATAGATCTCATCAATCATTTATTCACAAATAAACAGCTTATAATTCATTGAAAAAGTATGTTAGAAACCTTATAACAAGACCATAGAAAGGAGAAGATTTAGTAACAAATACTACATATCTTACTGTCTTACATATATCCTATTCAACAATTTTTGAATTTTTATAAATCCAATTGAGGTTCAGAGTTAGATTCAGGCTGAGATGTTACTTTCTGTAAACTGTGTAGTCAAGGGACTCATCCACTATTTCATGGGATAGTTCATTGTATTCTACTTAACCTTGAATATTGAGGACTACCTTGTGGGTGTCACATGAAACAGAGATATTTCCAAATTCTGGTGGTTGTTTTCTGATTGGTCAGCTATAGAGAGAATGTATATTGTAAATGCAGTTTTGAAGCTTTCATGTCAGATTCATTTCAACTTTTGCAGAAGATTGCTTTGTGTTTGGGAGCATGAAGACTAGTTATCAAAGTCCAGTCCTTGTAACCTTGTACACCAATACTTGATCATGTAAAATATGTTTCATTTCATTTCCATTTCCTTTATACATTCTGATCAGCAGCACCTTCATTTTTTATTTTGAATTGTCCTATTTTATACAGATTTCAACACCATGTCATGTCTCTCTCATTTCACTTTTAGCAAATTGCCACATGTGTCTTTCCACATATTAGATCTGTAAAACTTGTGGAGATCAAATGACTGTGTACTAGATTTACCACAGGGGCTGCACCATGTTGGAATGAACATTGTTCTCACAGATCCAGTAAACAGGGAAACATACAGTAATATATAATTTTGCTCTCCAGGCCTTGGAAAGGCCCTTAAATTTCCTTTAAAATTCTGTAAAGCCAGGAAAAACAAAAAGTAATAGAATAAAAACTGTGGCAGCTGTGAGTGAATAATGGACAAATAAGAAGCAGTGTTGCAAATGTTCATTGACATTTCATGCCATCGTCAGCTCCTTAGTAGCTACAGTTGAATTGGTGAGTAAGCTTACAGAAAATTGATTCATTTTGGGAAAAAATATACTTAAGTTCTAATGCTAAAATTGAAACAAAAAATACGGTTAGTTTGCCATTGTTTTTGAAATTCTGGTGAGATTCAACATTTTTCTGATCTATCTGATTCAAGTGGATTAAGCAGTGTGTGTGTGTGTGTGTGTGTGATAATCCATGTAATATGACTTTTTCTCCTAATAGTCAACTACATGCTTTGGTTTTTTTCTGTTTATCAATTTAACAACAGATTGACAAAAAAACTAATAGTTATGCATGAAATGTTAAATTAGTTACTGATATACTTAAAAAGTCATAGAAAAATGCTTAATGGTTCTGTAATTTTGTCAGCCTAAGTGTGGGAACTGTATGAATAATGTGGTCTTCCAACATTTGCAAAGACAGGTTACCAACCTTATTGACATACAAGCTTATAAAGTAATGAGCTTTAGTATTTATATTTTTAATATTTTCACACTGTATTTTGCAAAAGATCAAATTCTCGAACAGCATCCCTGCTACTTTGCACTTTATAAAGGATGCTTCTCAGCTTGATCTTGAATATTTTGGGCTACCTTTGATACTATTTCTGCATGTACATAATATGGCTACTAAAGATGAGGAGCATCTTTTATGGATCCAGTTGTTTCAAAGTGATTAATTAATTTTTGAATTTCTTGTGGCTCTAATAAGGAAATGGGTATAAATTTTTTTTTGGAATTAATTGCCTTTTGATCAAATAAAACTGACATTATTTTGGTAGCATAGCCATTCAACAGTTGATTTATATTTATAATGTCAATCAAATATTGTTAAAAGAGAAAGAGAGATAAAAGGAAATATAGGCAATGCTGAGTTTTGAGAAAAGTTATTTATTTGCGTACTATAATAAGGTTTTAAAACACACTTATCGTGTTGAAACTTTCCTGAATAAAACTTATGATTCTTAGTGTGCCTCTGAAGAAATTTTATCCCCCAGAATAAAAAATTTTTAAGATATATTAATTTCAAATACAAGTTTTCTTTATATAAAGACTATATCAATGATTTTTTCATGTAACTTATCTGCTTAAAAACATTTGGGCAACCAATGTAAAAAATTCTCTAACTACCAGTACTTGAATCTGCTCTTTGTCCATCCACTCATGTGTACTCATTTCTGAAAAATTGAGGAGGGGGGGGGGGGGCAAAGAAGTGTCAGTATATATGACATTCTCTACTGTACTTTGATATTTAAGCAATCCTCCCCCTCTTTCCCCATAGCAAATGATGCTTCTGAACTATAAAAAAATATAAACATGTATGGACTTGATTATTACTATTAAAATTTTTTTAGTAACACGTCTGATGAAATTAACTAAAATACTTAATTAACTAAATTAATTAAAATACAGAAGGTTAAAGGTTTCATTCAAACCAAATGGTTAAAAACCTGTCGAACATTTTAACATAGTCTACTGTTTTCCTTAGTGATATGTGTTTTAGCCATGTGGCTGAAGCTGTTTTAGCCTTTTGTGTATTAAGCTTGACTTTTTCTAGTGTATCAGTAAAAAGGCTTTTTTTAGTGTTATTTACCCAGACTTTTTAATCATTCTTTATATTGATTGTTAGAATTTTTTGATACAATATTTATTGTAAGTTTAATTTTACATAAACAAATTCAGTAAAGACTATTTAGTTTCATAGCATTTATAATTTTAATACATTTAATACAAAAACAAGGTCATCTTTATAACATATTTAAGAAAACTGGCACAATTATTGTTTCAACCTGTGAACAGAGAAGCATTAACTATGCTTGTTTTATGGCTTCAGTAATTTTACTTAAGACCAATGCTTCCAATTTTCCTTCTTTGAAATCAAGATCAGAATATTGATTCTAATCTTAATTGTTTGATAGAACATTAATCTTTTTTATCAAAATATTTTTACCATTTCTAGCCAGAAGGAGCTAAGGACTCAAAACTTATATCACTGCAACTAGATCCCACTAATCAACAAAAAAGACAGAAAAGAAGCATCCACGAAAAACACTACATTGGTATAAAAGCACATTTTCTCTTTTCAGTGTTGCCACATTAGACATGTTAAAATTTTTGTGTAGTATAATTATTGTAGGTTGGCACTGATGGTATAAACTGTGTAATCACTATATTGAAATGTATATTAGATAATCTAAGATTAAGGTTAGGGAAAAATGATACTGTTTTATGAACAAGCTGAGTTTGCTTGTTTACACTTCTCATTTTGTTGAAAGATTTAAGTCATATGTGTTGATAATTAATCTTTTAATTAGACTAGCTATAGATACCAAATGAGAAATAATTTTATGTGTTAGTTTTTATATTATATCTCATTATCTTTATACTTAGTTTTTTTATCATGGAAATAAATACACTTATTAAACGTGAAGAAATAACAGTTGTTTTCATAATACACAACAGAACCACTCTTGTGTTTGAAAAATTTTGAAAACATTAAAAGAGGTTTAGTATTTGCTTTATGTTTGTAGTTTATGTATGAAATTTATTATACTTTACTGATAGATTCCATTGATCCTGAAAAGAAGATGCAGATTTCAATTGTGAAGCTGCAGCCACCACCTAATTATGTTCCAGACACAGCTACATGCTTAGTTTCAGTTATTGGTAAGTTTGTAGACTGCAGTGTGTCAGTTTTATCGCAAATGCTTAAGGTAATGATTGAACTAAATTTTTAAGTTTATTTAATTTTGTTCACAAAAAAAAAAGAAAATTCTGTCTAGTACAATGGATGTATCTCTGTGAAGCTACTTTAACTACTATACTCACATTAAGTTATCTACTGTTAAACTGACTTAAATCACTTAAGTATAACAAATACATTCACAGTCATTAGACCTATATAACCCAGTCCTATGGTTCTGTTTATAACCCTACATTTTTCAAACCGTACTTTCTCTATACTTAATTCTTAATACAGGTTATAGGAAATTTTACATATTTGCTTCATCCAAAGTTATCAGCATGGAAATTAACAAAATATCTAATTCTTTAATTTTCAGAAGTATAAGCCTAATATGCAATTTCTGGATATTTAATTTGACCTAAAATTAAAATTTATGCAAAACAAAACGTTTGTTTTTATTTTTAATTGTGTCTAGCATTATAAGGTATTAAGTAATATATATATATATATAAACAATGTTTTGAAAGCTATCAGAGAATAAAATTCTCTGTTGCTTGAACACCACAAATTAAGTAATTAGAAAATATTAATCTTGAACATGTTTTTGAACGAATAACCTTCATTGTACCTATATTTATAATCAAATTAATTATTGTATATGTTTTTACTTCTAAATTATTAGTAATTTCAAAAAGGATATATAAACATTTCACTTTTTTGTGGATAATATTGTTTTGTAAATTGTTTCTAAAGAGAAGAAATTAGTTTTATTCTTCATATTATCATTTGCTTCATAACTTTAATCAACCATAAACTATAAATAAAGGAAGTTATCCCTGAAAAGTTGCATAGAAGTAGTAATGTGAATTAAGAGATTTTTACACCCTTTAGCATTTATTTATCAACAATATTCAAAGGTGATTTTAGTTATTCTTAGTGTGCAGTTCTTATAACCCTGTTATGTGTCCATATAGTTCTTAAAAAAAGGTTTAAGTAGTGAATAACACTATTTTTTCAAACTCATATTTTGTGCTGTCATCACAAAGAAGGACTAAATTTAGGCATAAGTTAAGAAGTATTTGAAACAATACAAGGAACAAAACAAGAACAATGCAGAAATTTTACATGCTCATAAAGCAGTGGCATATTTTCTAACAGTGACCATTGTTACTGCTACCATTGTTCACAGTGGTTGTCTGAACCTTATCTTTCTTTCATGTGTCTAATTCCTTTTATATTTTTTGGATAGCCAAACTAAACACCCATTAAATATTTTGTACCACTGCTTTGAATCAGAAATAACTAAATTTAAGTATATACTTAATACATGCAGTTTTCATGTAAAAGAGAAAGCCAAATGTAAAAAAGTGAAAGAGGTATTAGAAATATGTTTCCCTATTAAAATGTAGCTCTTTATTATTAGAAATGTTATTTTATTTTGAATGTAAAAAGGTGGCACTTAATGAAAGAAAAAACATTGTAGGTTATTAAGAAGATTAATGTAATATGTTATTATTTGTTTTACAAAGTAATTAGTCATTTTAAGCTGTAACATCATTAGTTTTTCTTTATTCAATAGAGTTGATTTTTCATTAAGAAACTTTTTTTGTTGTTGTACCACTCAATTTGTTTCATCTCTTATTGTATTATACAATTTATTCAGTGCAACCTTTGTGTTGTATGTTTTTTTTTGTTTTTTTTTGCTGAGATGTATAAGTACTAGATGTTAAAACATGGTATATGATTTTTTCTATCCTTTCAAAACTTAGTTATTTCATTTTTCCTTTAATGTAGCTGATCGTTTTGGCCCAGTTGTTGAAACGGCATTACAAGATACTGAAAAACTCATCCAACAGCCTCGTGGATGTGGAGAACAGACAATGCTGTATATGGCACCTACTTTGTATACTGTGAAGTATTTGAAGGTCACTGGTCAATTAAATGCACAAACAGAAAAGAATGGATACAAGTTTATAAGAGATGGTGGGTTTTTCAATTGAAATCATGTTTAGTTTAGAGATAAAAGTAGTTCAAAAATAAAATTAAAGGTTAAATTTAAGAATGTAATTTGTATTCAACAAAAGTTTTTTGCTTTTGCAGAATCATAATCTATCTGGTATCAAAATGTTTTTCTGTATGTCTTTAATACATACATTTCTTTCCTTAAACAAATTATTAGTTAGTCTGTCTTGTGGCACATCAAACCCTTTAGACTATGGTGAGCAAACATTCATATAAAAAATATGTGAAAGAAAACATTTAAAACAAAAATATTGTAATATAAAAATATACAACTGTTATACATTAAACACGGGCTTTAAATGATGAATGAGCTAAGTCTTTTTCACTCTTAACTCTCTGCTATTTCAGGAAAAGTACATAATTCTAAAAGCTTTATTATGTGGTTCATCATTACAGTTATATGAAAGAAGAAGGAAAATACTTGATTTATTCCCAGAATTAGGCTTGAAGTGTTCATTTATGCATTGTGTGTGATAGTTACAGGTAAAAGTAACTATTGGAGCTGTCTCTTGTGTATAGATTTGGTGCTTCCTCACTTGGTGCATTGTGAATGGCCAGATAAATACTCTCAGGTCTTTCCTTCCCTGCAGGGTCAGGATGGTCTGAGAAGGCATTTTCATTTTTCTGTTGTTAATCAGTCTCATCCATTGACTCCTAGTCAAGCCAATTCACCAGTATTGCATTTGTAACATATATAAGCAGCTGTTAAACATTCACTATATGCTGTCATGTGCCTCTTGATTGCTGTAACTAACACTTCTATAGACTGATTCATCTGAGCACGAGGTAAGGTCCTGTGAGACCAGTGCTGAGTTGTTTCTGTGCTGCTGACATGTATGAAAGCCACACATGGTCTCCACATTGGTACATCCATTTCTTCACAACCTTATCATAGCATCTTTTCTGTCATATAGTGGCCTTTTGTAACTACTGGCATGCAAACTTGTGCATTTTTGACAAATGCAGACTTTAATGTCCACTATTGGGTGAAGACCATACTTTATGTGTACAGGTAGCAAGACTTCCCACTTAAATATGATCAAAGTCTGGGGATCACTAGCAGTACAGGATGAGAACTATGGCTTGCCGGTTGATAACAATAACAACAGTACATTACACATTCCTGAACTCAAAACTGTTCATATAAGTACCATAGGTTACTTGCATCTATGCTATGTTTGTTAGTCTGAGCTGGCTGGACTCCACCTTGCTGCACACCCATGCTAGATCTGGATCCTTCAGTTGCTCTTTCAAGAGCTCCTGAAGTGTTAATTGTTGAATCTATCCCTTAGTAAAATCTTCTACTGTTATCTGTTTTCACTATGGTAGAAAAAATTTCAACACCCATACTGTACTCAGGGTCTGAACATCCAATGAATGGATAGGTTTTCACTATGCAGTGAGACAGTTCATTGGCTTTTCCATGTTGTGGGTCATGGATGATACTTTGTGACTAATTCCAACTTGTGCAACATTGTTATCCAATGTATTATCATCCCTTCTGAATTTTGAAAGTTCATCAACTGTTCAGCACTGCTTGGTCCACCTGAATGGTCAACTTTATACCATTGTGTAAATAGTGTTTTATGAAGAGTATAACCACAAGCAGTTTTTCCTTTTTCATGCAGTATCTGTATTTGGGAGCCATTAGCATGCGACTAGCATATGCAAGTACATGGTCTACTCTATCCTGCACCTGCAGTAAGACTATTCCGATTCCACTATCACTGATATCGGTATCTAACAAGAATTCACAGTCTTGTAATGGATGCCAGCAATGGGGCTTCCACTAAACATTCTTCAAGGAGTGGAATGCTTCCTCACATTCCTCCCAACATCTGAAGTGCATCTCAATTTAGTGATAACTGATAATGGTGTGCTTATTTTGGAAAAGTAGGCCACAAATCATGGATGATATGATTTGAAACTGAGGAAACTTTAGACTTCTCTCTTTCCTACAGGCTGAAGCCAATCTTGCACCATTGCTGTTTTTTACAGGATTTGTGGAGATTCCATCTTTACCTACAATATGATTAAAAAAATTCATTTCTGTGAGCAGGAATGCAGATTTTTCCTGGTTTTAACTTCAAGCTTGCCTAAACTGGCATTATCAGGTTATGAGTGGCAGACACCAAAATCTCATCGGCATAGACCAGGCATTTCTCCCATTGAATTCCTTCAATGTAAGCTCCAATAGCCTCTCAAATGTGGTAGGTGATTTACACAGACCAAATAGCATTATGTAGAATTAATAGAAACCATCCCTTGTGCTGAAAGTAGTCTTAAGTCTGCTCTCATCATTCAGCTTGACTTGTCTGTATCCAGATGCTAGGTCTGACATGTTGAACCATCAGCCCCCAATGTGTCCAGATATTCAAATGTCCATGGCGATGGAAAGGCATCAAAATGAGCTACTGTGTTTACCACTCTAAAATCAATACAGAATTTGGTCATACCAGTCATGCCTTTCTTTCTGATAATTACTACTGAACATGAACAAGCATTCTTTGACATATGATCCCATCCTTTAATATCTGCTGTATCTCAATAATGGCTACATCTCTAGTGCTCTAAGGAAGTCTGCACTATGGTTATTTAATCCTGTTACCACTGGTGCAGCTTTCTGGTGTAAAGTACACACTTGTATGTGAAATTTCACAATTTTAGTAAATAGTAATTATAACGCTATTTCAAAAAATTTTTAATCAAAACATTTAAGAATTGATCCTTTATAACTTTGCAAAAATCATTTTGTTTAACTTGCAACGAAAAAATTAAAAATGTTTGAACTTTTATCTCTGTACAGCTCCACTTTTAACAACTCTCTTTTAGCTTTTTTTATTATTTTTTTGCCCATCCCAAAGTATAGGTTTATATTTATTCATAACCTACCATACCTTAGAAATAGAACTATTTATGTTTTGTTTCTCACCTGAGTTTTCTGTTAGTGAATCTTTCTACAATCTTTTATATAGAGGTTTTATGATCTCACAGCTAGTGGGTTAGATGATAACTATTAAATCTTAGCCTTGAAACCAGGTTGAACCAACAGCTAAAACATGAGTGGACAGAGGATTTTCATCTATTTATGTTAGTGTAAAATAAATAAAGTGGGGTAAGCAGTAGTGTCTGGTTTCTGGGAAAATTACTAACAGAGGTTCTTATAGTGGAGAACAAAGGATTCTAAGTGGAAGTTTACAAAATTTATGAAAAAACCAATAAACCTTAGAATTGTTTTATAATTTCTTTTTATGTTCATTTTTGTTTATAATATCTTTGTGTTATATTGTATCTGTTTGAAAACTACATGTTCTTCTATGAGAAGAAATCAGGTAAGGATATTTAAGGTTAATGAGTGATGTAAACTAGGATTTCTGTATCTGTAAAGTATTCAGATGACACAAGCTTTTTTTTACTTGTGTGTGTATTAATCAAGTATTTGTTACTCAAGCAGTATGTGCAAGAACTCCTTAATTATTAGAGAAATTGAGCTGATCAAAAATATAGTTACAAAAATATTGCTTATATCACTGTAGTCATAGGATATAAGTGTAAGTTGTGCTTTTCTGTTGATACTTATTGTTCATCAGTATTTTATGCTATTTTTTGGTGATGCAACTGTTTCAGTAGGTAAAGGTAAGTTTTCTTTCTTTCATATTTTTAATAGTTTCTTTCACTGAGTGTAAGACCTTTTACGAACAGATGAGAAAATTAGTATACTGTTATGAGAACAACATACAAAAATTATAGTTTTATTGAAAAAATAACTTGGATATATTTACATGATCTTAGGCACACAATAAAAAAACAGACACAATGATGAAAGGAAGTATTTTTCTAATGTTTTTTTAAAAAAGAACACTTCACAACCTAAATGTTTGTACAAACACTAAGCCAAATTGTACAACTTTTTCCAAGAACGAGATGAATATTATGTAGAAAGTTTGTACAATATGTCATGCAATTATGTTAAGCATTTTTAGTGTGAGAACAAAGCAAACAGGGGTGACATCACCTGGAAAGGATTAATCAGATGTTCGTCACTTGTATCTATTTGATGTGTGACTGTTGTTCATCACATTTGGCAACCTGGTCCAACAAATACCTCTGCATATTCAACCAACAAGTCACTGAGGTGTTGCTGCATGTTGAGTCTAAAGTGTTTTCACAATCCCCATCTAGCAGTCTCAGACATCTCAATAACTATATACTTGCTGTCAGATGTGGTGCGACAGATACAAACCTAGCATTACTGCTAACCTCAGTTACTCCCACTTCATTCACCATTTCAGTAGGAAGCTAAATAACTAATCACCTATAATTGGAGAACTTAATCTCTCCTCAGATGGATAAGTGCCTGAGCTAATGCTGCTACTTGCCATTTGGACAGGAAACAGCTTATTTCATGTGTGGGCTATGTAACCGTATTGCATGGTACCAACAAACTAGTCTTTGTTTGTAGTAAACCACAAAATACCACAAATGTATTTGACAGTACTGTAACTTCCTCTACCCCCATAATTTTATGCAATCCTCTGTTCCTGGGCCAGGTCTGGCTGGGATCAAGTAAATCTACTATGGAATATCAGTTCACAAGTTTTGTAAGAAATACTGATTTATAAGCTTTGAAATACATTCATCTTAAGAATGTCGATACTAGAAACTGTGTCATTATGAATACCTTTGTTCTGTGAGCAGTGTCTACCAGACATAATTAGAGACTCATCTCTCCATTCACATTTAGTATATCTCCATTGACCAGAACAAAGGTTTTGTTGACTGGCGGTTTTGATCAGAATGCCTGATATATTGTGAGACCTACCAGTGTTCTGGCCACTCCTGTATCAATCAAGAATACTGTTTCTTGCCATTGTATTCCAACAATCATGTACCAAGACCAGTTCTGTGAGGCTGAAATGCCCACCAAATCGTTTGGTGCAAGCCATCCACTTCACTCTCCCAAGTTGGAACAACTCTGTTAGTTTCCCAGATCTATAAGAGCAAAGTATGCTGACTCTCCTGTACTTGCTGAGCTGTTGATAAAAAACAATAGCCATGTTTACCTTGTTGAATAACAAAGTATTGGCAGTTCACTTGACAGGGACCTAATACTCCAAAAGCAAAACAAATGCTTTTCTAGGCAGAGGCATCATTAGCACCAGTTGTGGAATATAACCATGTGTGGATAAAGATAGCCTTGCCCATTCACTGGTTGCCAGTGTGGTTGCATCACAGTGCTCGTATGTGTGAATAGTTGGCTAACCCTTGGTAGGGCTCAAGTTTGGCACAATGAGGTTGCCTGGATAGGACAGCCTGTTTGAGGTATACCCATTACAGTTGCCAAACTATGCTTCTTCCTGTCTTGCAACTGTTCTGAAGTTATTACTTCATACTTCACCACTACAGAAACTGCTTCATTAGGATGAGAAGGTCTCACATATAGGTGGTGCCTCGTCAGTTCACTGGGTGGCTGCCCAAAACTTTTTGATGAGAATATACATATGATTTGCTGAAGCCTTTGCATGGTAAACTTTACCATGTAAACAGTTCAGGTTGTCAGCATAAGTGGCAAAGATTTCCATACCTCTCTTCCAAGTATTGAACTCAGCCTGATAGATTGCTCAATTTTCCACTGTGTCATACCTTGGGTGAAACTCGGCAGTGACTGTCCCATAGTTACGCCTCACTCAAGTACTTAATGGAGTCTGAGGCCAAATTGTCTTGACTGAAAATTAGGCATTGTGGAGCCTGGTATGGAGACCAGCCATTCTAAGCAGTTACATGCCTGAAACACTTCTATCCAAATCTTTCTCGGTGCACCTGTGAATGTTGTGTTTGTGATTTGACAAGATATTTATTAAAGAATAGTTCTGAGTCCATGAGAATAAAAGAGACTGGGCACATTATCAATCACCTTGAACAATCTTTATTAATATTACAAACACTTATGTATACTTGCAGTGGATGCTAGGCAGTCACTTTTACTGGACTGTACAAGCTAACCTTCCTTGGTAAGATTGTGTAACAGGCTGTTTAAACCTTACTTTTCCTAATTCAAAAGTAACATCAGACTTACCCAGAAGACTGACTATTTTAATTTGAACAAAGAGAGGCTGTAGCCTTAAGACATCACCTGAACTACCATTGGAGGACACTGTTATTGACTTCCATGCACAAGGTGCATCTTTATAACCATATACCCCACTACGAGTAGATCAGATGCTACTTCAAGAGAATGACTAAGAATAAAGGCATCTAGGATGAGAGCAACTTAACAACTCTCTTTATCTTGTGTTATGTGAAAACTACACATGCCGGAATAATTGGTTGATTCCAGAAAGCACTATTTTAAAATAAGAAGGTAGAAAATGTATGGTATACTTGTATACCACAAAGGGAAGGGATAATGGACTGTTGATTCTGCAGAGTCAAGCCCACAATGAGGACATACAAAACTGTAGACTACAAATAAATGCTAAAGTACTTGCATTTTGTGTGTAAACCTACTCTTTATTGAAATATGAAAAAAAAATTAACTTAGGTAAAAATGGAGATTGAGGTGAATACACTTTTATAGTATACATGACTATTCAACATTAAAGTTGATGAATTATTTTAATTATTCATTCTGTTTCCACTAACAGAATCTCATAAATTAGTCAACCATAGGACTAACATCCCATGTTGAAAGCGCAGTTCAGCTGTAGAAGTCTGAGATTAATGTTGAACTTTAGTGTGTGGGGTTTTAGATAACATGATAAATTTCTTGATAGACAGTTGTAGTGTTTTGTTAATATTTCTCTACACAATGATTCCATTTGATTATTGAGTGCATGCAATTTTCATTTTTGAAACATTTGGATGTTAGGTATAGTAATATATTTTTCGTTGACAGTGTAGTATGATCCATTCCATTTTTTCACAGATCATTATGGCATGATGTTTAAATAAGATGTTTTCCATAATTTGTTGGCTTAATTAATAAACTAATGTGCACAGATTTAGTTGCCAGTGTCAGATACAGAAAAAATATTTGGTTTTCAAAAATTGTGTGGGATATTAGGAGTAAAGGGGATTAGTTTCTGTACCCTGGTAAGATTAAGCTCATATAAACTTAAGATTATTGTCAATCTTCACACACTTTTTGTTACCTCTAAAGGTAAAGAAGACCTGTCACAAGTTATTTACCCATGCTAAATGTTATACAAGTTATTAACAAAAAAGTCAAGTACCAAAAGTAAATCAAAGAATATATGTATTTTTGAAATTTGATAAAAAGCTGATTTTCTATCAATTTTTCTCTTTTAATTACTTTTACTATTATTTATTTTACTTTAGGTTATAGTAGAGAGCTTACCTTCAGAAAGGATGATGGATCGTATGCAGCATGGCGAAATAGACCATCAAGCACATGGTATTTGCCTTTGAATTTTTGAAAAAGAAAAAATAAATTATATGCCAGTCTATTACATAATTTTAAGTGAGTAATAAAGAGATCAATAAAGTTCAAAAAAGTGTTAGTTTAGATAAAACCATTACACTTCTTCATCACATTGGCCAGTAGCTAGCTATTGATTAATTGTTAGAATAGTAACAATAAAAGCTATAGAAAAAATAAAATGAAATTATGAATATAAAGAATACATATGCATTTCTTGTTATATATTGTTTTTTTATTGATATGCTTAGAAACTTAATGAAATACTAGACATGAAGTTTCAGTTGATTTTAAATACCTCTATTTAAAACTGCCACTCCCCAGTGGCACAGCGGTATGTCTGTGGAATTACAATGCTAGAATCTGGGTTTCAATACCTGTGGTGGACAGAGCACAGATAGCCCATTGTGTAGCTTTGTGCTTAATTACAAACAAACAAACAAATACACATTTTCAAATGTAACTTAAACATAATTGTTTGTTTCTGAATTTCGCGCAAAGCTACACGAGGGCTATCTGCGCTAGCTGTCCCTAATTTAGCAGTGTAAGTCTAGAGGGAAGGCAGCTAGTCATCACCACCCACTGCCAATGAATAGTGGGATTGACCATCACATTATAATGCCCCCATGGCTGAAAGAGCATGTTTGGTGGGACAGGGATTTGAACCTGCGACCCGTAGATTGCGAGTCGAGCTCCATAACCACCGGGCCTTGCCAGGCCATTAAATTTAATAGACGCTTATAGAATTAACTATAAATGTACTATGAAGAATGAAATTGAAAGAATGTATGTTTAATATAGATTCACATTCAAATCTTCAAAGAGAACATTCTATAAAAAAAAAAAGTATTGAATCACCTTTTATAAATCTCTGAGCCAAATGAGCACAGGAAGTCAAACCATCTGACATTAGAAAGAGGAATGCCTTTAGTATCTACCTGATAGTGTTAAGAGATATTTTTGTTGGCAAGACTTCTATTACATATATCAATTTGATAAAGAAATATGATTGGTTGAATTATATATATTGCCATGTAGATTTTATGTGAGTAAAATCCTTAAAGATTTAATTAAATAACAGTGAAAACAGATACGTTACTTAACCCTTTATTGTTACAATACTATTATGATAAATAGTTTATTGGACTCTTTAATTGTAGAAATTTTCTTTAATTAAACCTATTCCAACTTTTTTTGCTACAAAACTTTTTAAACTTCTTATGATTGTATCAGAGGATAATTTTAAAGCTGTGAAGGCTGTAGGTGAACTTTGAGAAAAATACTTTCATGAAATCAATAGTTACATCAACATTTGTTGGATTTCAATTTTTCTAGGTTAACAGCCTTTGTGATGAGAGTGTTCTGTCAGGCACAAAAGCTAATTGAAATTGATGAGAAGGTGATATGTAGTGGTATAAAATGGCTTGTTCAGAGACAGAAACCTGATGGCTCATTTGTTGATGAAAAACCTGTCATTCATCAGGAGATGATTGCAAGTATAGTTTGGGTTGATCTTGTAAATTGTGGTAATTCTTTTTAAACCAAGCATAAATATCATATTCAACAGTTAACGTAAATATATTTGGTTCTTTATATTTGTTTTCTGCTTATTTTTAATGTTTTTATTGTTGTAAGTGCTACAAGACAAATCTACCTAGTGGCCTTGTTCATGCCAAAGATAAAAAAAAAGAATATATTATCATTATCCCTACAAAGAAAAACTAAATAATTGATTAATGTTAAAAATAAAAAATATATACCAAGACAAGCGCAATAAGGAATTGGTCATTTAGAGATACATTTATGACCTCAAATGGACCCACAAATGAAATGAAATTCATTTCATGCATTTCAAAACAACTAACAAGAAAAAAAAAGCTGTGTACATGAAAACACTTGTGAAATAGTCCAATTTCACCTCTTGTATTCACAGTACTAAAAATTCTTGCCTCATATTTCAATGCTTCTCAACTTGTATTGCTTAGATATATTGATGTCATAAAATACTGTTTCCCTCTTAGTAACTAGATTGAAAACTAAAAGTTGTGGATTTGTAATTATATAGCAATTTCATTTTTTTGTACTTCTTTCTTTCTTTTTTTTTTATAAAAGTAAGACTGTTTGTGGATCATGATTTTATTTGAATAGTTTGACTGTTCGATAATTGAAAAAGGCCTTATACTGTGAACAGTCAAACTATTCAAATAAAATCATGATCCACAAGATCAATGAAAAAGGCCTTATACTGTGAACAGTCAAACTATTCCAATAAAATCGTGATCCACAAGATCATTGAAAAAGGCCTTTTTCATTCATTTTATTTTGGATACTTATGATAGTTTTTATGCTGATATCTTATGTTAATTTTGTGTATAGAACATATATACCTGTGGATATTTATAAGTCATAACCATAATTTTTATTGCTAACATCATAATAGGTTATTCATTCTAAATTGGAGAACGTGAGATTTAATGTATATAATTGTAAATGAATTTCTTTCCCAGAAAAAGAAACTTAAAAAAATTTCTGCTTTTTTAGATTTGGTTCTTTTTAGTTAAGATTTGGTAGTTCAGGTTGGGTAATACAGATATTAAAGATCTAGATGAGTGAAACCTGTCAGTTGCATTTTTTATGTTTGTTAAAAAAATTAGGTTTAATTTAAAAAATATTCATCTTCATTAATTTTTAAGATATGTTTATAGGCTATGTTAAGCTACCTGATTGTCCACCAGTTTGTTTTGCAATAATATAATACTTTTTTTTATCATTATATCAAAACATTCTGGCATTTCATTTTACAGTTTCTCTTACTTGAAATCCTGGTCATATACTCAACTACTGTGATGGAAATGACTAATTTGTCTGCATTATTCTTTTCATACATCATGAGAGCACCTTCAACATACAAGCTTAAGAATAACTTTGTAGTTCACATTTTGTTAATAAATTTATCATATTTGGCTTGTACATATAATCTATGAGATATCATAAACTAAGCCTAATTGTTTCATAATTCAGTACAAGTATAATTTAGTTTGAAACAAATCCTTGATCCCAGTATCATGACTAGTGTGGTGAAATACATTTAATTGTAAAAAATATTACAGTACTGAATGTTTCTTAGTCTTACTGTTAGGATAAGTTAAGATTAATATTTCAGTGTATGACATACCTTCTCTCAGATCTGCCCTAGCAGCTTTTAAAAGGTTAATCTTTATTTACAAGTTATTGACTAATTAGTTATAGTTTAAAAATAACAGATGTTTGTAATTTTATAAAGATTTATAAACCGTCATATCTTGGATGAGAAACTATAGTGTTGTAGTATTAACTGAGAGGCCTCTTCAGTATAATAGAATATGATTAAAGAAATGGGTTAACATCTTTTTTATAAGTGTTTCTAACCAGCAATTAAATGCTTACTTTGCTTTCTTGTGGTTGTTATAAGGACATCAGTAGTCATTTGTTATACTTTATTACATATAATTTCATAGAAAGCTTACTTGCTTTGTAGTTAAACGTTGGAATTTCTTCTATTTCTGTACATCCTATGTTTGGTGTCTTAATAAATGAATTTTTAAAAAATATCATTAAAACACGTCTAAAATGTACATTCATATTTTACTGAGGTTGATATAATATACATTTTGTGATGTTAGAAAAATTTCATTATTGTCTGTATTAATCATGTCATTATCAATATCTGGTTCTGATGACGTAGTGTAATAAGTGTTTGATGTTTATTAGTAGTATTATTTGAAGTTGCATTCCAATAGAATTGAACTGTAAGAGGTGTAAAAAAATCATATCTTATGTTTTCAACATTTAATGCTTCATTATTACTTGTGTATTTTGTACACAACCTATTGATTGATCTGCATTGAATAATGATCTATTCAAATCTTTAGGGTGGTGTGAAGGGAGCATTACCAATGACAGCTTTTGTACTGATGGCTTTGCATGAGTGTTCCTGTACCACTGTTGCGGTATGTAAAAATAGGATAAGTTTTTAAAAGATATATATTGCTTCATTCAGTCCATATAGATCTAATTTCATACTTACCTTACACAGAGACAAATATATAAAAACAAGTGATATGGTCTCACTTTGGTACTACATTGTAAATAAGTTAGTTTACTTTCCTTACATGTCTACAACATAACAAATAATTTTATTTTCTAGATGATTTTTCTGAATGCAACTAATCACTTTAGTTTTTAAAATGTTTTTCAAAATGTTACCGTTCTCCTTGCTTTTCAAATGGCAAACTAATCATTTTAACACTAGCTCTATAATAAACAGTCAGTTAGTTAACTTTAAACACAGAATGTTTGATATTCAAGTACAATAATTCAGTTTTATTATTAAATGACTTAAGTTAGTTAAAATAATGATATTAGGGTTTCTCTTTTTTTTTATATTAGAACATAAAACTTGCTAAAATCCGTGCAGCAGCATACCTGGAAATTAAGGTTCCGCATATCCAGGACCCCTATATTTTGTCTTTAGTGGCATATGCCCTATCTTTAGCTGATAATGATGCCAAGGTGGAAGCCAATCGGAAACTTCTTTCTATGGCAACCTTTCAGGGGGGTATGTTTTCAATTTTTGAAATTTAAGGATATACTCATTTAGTACATAAACTAATGTTGATCTCAATTTGAGTCATAATGACTTACTGTTAAAAAGTACTGTTTGTTTTTAATTCAAAATGTCAAATAGATAATTAAATTCAAATAAAAAATAATTTTACTGATGAAATTTCAGCACAGAAGGTTTTTGCTTGAAGACTTATAAGAATGACTTATTTTTAAAATCTAAGAAATGTATTTATTATTTGAAGCTTTATGTAAAAGAACTAAGTTGCTCCATTTTCATATGGCAAATACAAAGATGTCAAATGTAATTTGTGGGATCTAAATATTACTGAATCAATCTTGTGTTTCTCTTTGTCATTTTAATTTGCCTAAACTGTTAAGCTCACAACTTAGGAAAATATAAACAACGTTTATGCTTAAAATCAAGATGCTTGATGGAAAATGCTAACTTCATTTTGTTCTACTTCTGCTAGTGAAGAGTAATAACAAGTAAAAGAAAGTGTTTTGTACTCAATAGAGGAAGTCTTGTGGAATATGTATGCTATTTCCCACAGTTTGTAGAATAAAAGAATATCTGAACTTCTGCATGGCAATTATGCAAATGTTTTGAAGACAGTAATGAGCTTTTTATGAAATTAGTTGTTCCTCACATTCTGATTTAGAAATATTGTGCAACCTTTGAGTCACTAGAATTTGTATCTAGTGCATGCACAGAATCACGTATCAAAAAATTTACTTTTATTCCATTTTATGTATCAGTGCTCAATACTTGTTTTCTATACTGTATGCTTGTACTTTCTGTAGAAGCTGGTAAAACACTTCCTAACATCTTGTTCATAAGGTTTATATAAAAATCATGTCAAGTGCAAAGAATGTATAAGTTTTCATCGTGAGATCACTGTTGTATAGCCAGAAAATAAAGTATTAAAAATAAGGCACATATTGACCTTAACAACTTCAGAAAACATGTTTATCTCTTTGATCTTAAAATATTAATAAAAAGAAAAGAAAAATGAAATGAGTTAAGTGACTACTGTAGGTATTTTATTAAGCAACAACTTATTGCAACTTATTAGAATTAAGGCTTATGATGATATCAAAATAGTTGATTTATAAGCTTATGAATGAAGATTTTTTTTTATTAGAGTTACCTGATAATCATAATATTCACTTTGTGCAAGAAAAAATAAAAAAATGTACTACAGAAATAAACATACTGGATTGCATTTGAGTTGAAGAAACCTATATCCTTGCTCTTTTATTTTTAGGACACACTTGTTGCTTTGTATGCTATGTTAAAATATAGCATTCTGGCAAATAATTCTAATTTATATATGAAAACATTTTCCAAGTATACTTGTATTTTCTATGTACAGTTATTTATAAGATATATTAAACTCATAAGGTATCATATCTTGTGTATTATCTGTATTTGTTTTGTACATGTTGAATGTAATTATGTGTGTATTTTCACTTTTCTAAGGCATTCAAGTTTAATGTGTTTAGTGTAAGTGTATATATATTGTTTTTTGTTTCATTGTTATAGACAAAAACTACCATTACTGGGGAGATCCCAACAGTCCCCGAGCCATTGAGACTGCTGGATATGGATTACTGATTCAGATATTAAACAATGATATTGAATATGCTAACAGTATTGTAAACTGGCTGAATTCCAAAAGAACATTATCTGGTGCATTCAAGTCTACACAAGTATAAACCAAAGATACTCCTTTAGGTTTAAGAATCAAATCAGTTATAGCTATGAAATACACTTAATATTATGAGTTGTTCATAATGCTTTTCATTTATTGAAATGTTTTTTATTGTTATTTCTTAAATAGGCTGCTAGGTGTTCTGGTAACAAAAAAGCCAAAGTGTCTTCTCAATGTTAGATATTATTTTACTTGAATATATATGTATATATATTTATATCTAAGCTCAGTAATTTTTGCAAATTAACACTGGGGTTATTGTTTTTTCTAGGATAAGAGCACTGGGTTAAAGACTTAGTTTTTGTATTTGAATGAACACAAGAAATAACTATTTCTTAGTGCTTCCTTCCTTCTTCAAATAGGAAGCATATTAATTGTTCAAGTTTTTGAATGATTATTGAAAATGCCAAATTATTTTAAGATACAAAAGGTGCACTTTGAAAAGAAATCTTGTGAAATAATTTTTCTTTTCAATTTTACCTTAGTTGAAAAAAGAAAGAAATCTGTAACACACACATATATAATCATTAAGCATTTGCTATGCTGTATAATGAATTAGATGCAGTGCCATAACATTATTCACATCCTTAAATTAATCTAGATTACTGTCTGGTGAATTTTAAAGGACTCAAAACCCCATAAATAGTTAGAGAATTTATTGTGTGAGAAAAATAAGACAGGTACTACAGAAATAAACAGATCTGATTTGAAGAAACTTATATCCTTGCTCTTTGTTTTTTAGGACACAGTTGTTGCTTTGTATGCTATGTCAGAATATAGCATTCTGTCAAAGAATCCTGAAACAGACTTGCATTGTAATGTTACATTGAACAATGACCCTTCTTTCTTCAAAGAACTTCATTTCAAAGAGAACACTGCTAATATTCTCCAACAGTTTCAGGTAGGAGTTATTTAATATAAAAATATTCCAGTATATATATATATATCAAAAAGGATTTCACTTTGAACATTAATAGTTTCATCTAAGTATGGTATTACAAGATTCAGGACGGTCCAAGCACAGAGCTACCTGGTCTCCACACCAATGAAAAATTCACAAATCTAGTAATTTGTTACAGGGTGGAATAAATGAGGGAAGATTAATGCATAGATGAACTAAAAAAAAATTTTTTTTAAAAGGTAAACAAAAAGAATCGCTTGAACAATGGCTGCCCAATCTAGCAGAAAGAACTATTGCATTATGGTAGATTGAAAATAAAATAGTTAAAAGTAGGAAATTAATTGTAGGAATAACATATGTCTCTTTAAATATTTTGTTTTAAAGCTGTTTAATTATCCTATTTTATACTTGTTCATTATTTATTTAAAAAACCAACATATGTTGTGATATACTGAGCCTAGAAAAATTAATCTTGTTAACGATTGTTGTATATGGTGTAATACATACAACCCGTTAACAATAAAATTTAGAAAAACTATATAATATCTTCAACAATCAATATGTCTTTCTTTTGTAGTGCATTTAAAAAAATTTAAAATAAGTGCCATAGATTTTTGTGTTTAGTTATAGTTAGTTAATTTTGGTATTGAATATCCGTTTTATAAGCCTTAAAAATAAAGAGAATTGGTAGAATATACCATATATATATACATATATGAACAGGATAGAAAAGGTAATATAAATATAGAATTAAGAATTCGATGATAATTATAGATAGACACATCATTGTTTAGTGTTAATTTCTAAGTAAATAGCTGTGTTTTTTGTATTAAAGGAAATTTTAGTATTAATCAAATTATGTGTAAGTACATGTTACATTAGAGTCACAAGTATTCTTTGGAAGAATGTCTGTGCTTTTTGCTGAAATTGTGTTTTTTTTATTATTATTTTTCTTTCATTTGTAAACTTGTTTTTATGATAGAAAGTATGAAAGCAGAATAGTTATTGTTGGCCAAAGTATATGTGAATGATTTTTCGTTGCATGAGTTATGTTAATAAAATATAACTCAGTCGTTTTCTATTTGCTTCTATATTGTATTGTTAAAAGTTTGTAATTTGTGGTTGGCTAACATTATGCCTATTTCTCCATGAAAACACCTTATTCAGAAGAATGTGTACTGTTTTTACTTTAGCAGAATAGAGACCCATGTAGCTATGAATGATATAATACCTATCCGGTTTTGGGCAATAACTAAAAATATCCCTTAGGACAAGGTTTACTACACTGTGATCAGTAATTAAATTGAGGTAGAGTGGTCCAGAACAGAATTATTTCTATCCGTTTAGATTTGACCTATTAGCATTCCTTTGGTTTCTGATTATAATGTACAAGATGACACTATTTAACATTTGAATATATTCCTCTCAGGAAGTGTATGCTCTCTGTTGTATCACACTGCTACTACAAAATGGATCACAAAAGGGAGTTACACCTCTTTCAAAATCTCAATTTAATTACTGAATTTGCTTGTCACAACTTATTCACAAGTTTTTATGCCTTCCTATCAACATTTATTATACTTATAGCTTCAGATACCAAAACATTGAATATCTATGAGAACAATGGATGTAACTTTATTTATATGAGTATTTGTTTGCATAATAAACAGCAAAAGTGGGAAGATGGTTCATATCTTTGTAACTCCCCCATAGACTCTTTATGACCGATACTGGTTGTGACAAAAAGTTTGTGAGAAACTATCTTACAGTGGTGCTGATAGTCCAAAAGGAATTGTGTGTCTAATTTTAAAATGAAGCACAAGAAGTAGAACGAATATAAAACATAAATTTGCAGGTTACTAGCTGGACTTGACAGGTCATCATAGAAAAATAACTTTAGAATGAGACTATTTTTGTGAGGATGTGCGAATATTGCAAGAAAAACAATTCTTTGCTTGTAATTTACCCTCAAAGATACCTATCAGGATCAGCAGTAATGTAATGATATTGTAAAGGAAAAAGTAGTGTGTGTTATGTCATTTACTGGTTCTTGGCATGACTCTTAGCCATACTGATCACATTATTAGTTGTGTATGAGTGTATTTCTTTGGTTAAAGCTATTGATGAGAAAAAATATATGTTGAATTACCTTGTTTTCATCATGTCTATCAAGTACTTTTCATTAACTTTTTCCTCCCAACCATTGTATAGGATATGAGAAAAGGTTGTTTGTTACAGTTTTGAAATGCCAAAGATGTGCATTTTGTTGGGCCATGCAATCAGAAGGCAATGATGTAGATTGAAAAACAGTGATATTCTAGCAACTGCAAATATTAGGCAGAATACTTCTATATCTGTTCAGGTTGTAGGTTAGTGGGCAGACATAAATTTTAATTTCAAAAGAATTTTATGAGTTGTTTAAGCAGACGTAACTGGTGTAGTTTTTGAGTTAGTTCCAATAGTTTTTGATGAGTTTTTATATAAATGGAAATTAGTTTTTGTGCTTGTGTCATTTTTCTTTTATTTCCTATCTATAAGTCTCTAAACTCCAGCTTCTTACCTGGAACTTTAAAAGCTGCTTATTTTACTTATTGAGCTGTTATTTTTAAAATAATACAGTCTAGCAATGGAATTGTATTTTGTTAGGCTATAACTTTCAATAATTAAATAAAACAATTATTGTTTCTTTTTATAATGTTTCTCATTATAAGTTAGCTCTATTTTCTACACTGATATCCTTAACATTAAAACTTAAAATTAATTTTATTTAACTTTTAACTAGAAAATTTGTTCCCTGTCTGTGTAACCTTGATATTCTCTTCTCTGAGATTATTACAACACAACTGTGAGTGTAATTAGTTTATTCAGCCAAAGGTTAAAAACTCTCAGTACATGAATAAAAAACAAAAATTCACACTGAAACTTGAATTAAAATATAAAATTAAAGTTACAGGTGGAGGGAAGTATGTGATCTTTAAAACCTAGTTCTGATTTATCCATAACAAAGAAAATGAAAACAAAAAGTTAACCAAAAAGTTTCTGTGCATTTAAAATCTGTAAAGAAATATTAAAAAACAATAAAAAACATAAACTGAAAAAAAAAGGAGGATCCTAACTTTTAGAGGTTTTAGGCTCCTTTCTCTGAGAGCTAAAGTGCGTACATGAATGCAATTTCACACATTTAACAGTGCAAAATACTTTGTGTTTTTTGCTTTCATTTGTTATATTTTTTACTTTTTATTTAACTTGCTTAATATGATATAGAAACCAACTTATGTAAGTTTTTGAGTAGATGAATGTTTATGTTCAATAATAATCTATTACAAATACCACAACTAGAACAACAAAAATTAACAAGAAATCAAACTGTTAAATTATTTCTCAAGCATCAGTTAATTTCCATAGATTTTTTATTTATATCAACCTCCTGTTTGCTAATTATCTTTGTATTTTAACTTGCTAGACTTTTTTAAAGTGGTTTTAAGGAAATTTAGCAAGCAAGTGATTAGTAATAGAAAAAAAGAAGAACTTCAAAAGTTATCATATTTCATTCAAATATGCTTTAATGTTGGCCATGTTTTTAATGTCATAGAAAAAAACATTTTTCATATTTCCCAAGTAATTCATTTGTTGGTAAAATGTGATTGTTGATTCTATGGGAGTCAAAGTGTGCATACCATAACTTTCTGCAGAGTCCATTCAACATGGACATGTATTTGATGTCAGAATTATCATTTATTTATTGTCATCCCACATTGATGATTTAGTGACAGTTCATGGTAGAGAAGAGTAAATACCAGATACAGTATACAGGGATACTGAAAAAAATTAGATATGCATTTCAGAGGCTCTAGAGGTTATGCAAATACAATATGCACATGGACAAGAGTATATTTATTCTTCACATGAGCATCACCTTGCACTCACTCAACTTATCAGACTGATGTCAGCAGTTTTCAGAGTACAGATTCTTTTGCAACACAACTGATTTTTGTGTACAACAGACTTATACGTTTGACTAAAAGCTTGCCATATTTTGTAAAAATACATGTAGTAAACTCAGAATTACTGTTAGTATTCCTTCTACAATATTGGGTTGGTCCAATGGACCATCTCCGTGCACATTTGATTAAATAACGTTATTATCATAATTTATTTTCTTTTTATAAAAGCATTTTGTTTATACATATTCATATAATAAACAGTTTTCTAGTGTTGTTTTTTTCATAGATTGACTTAATCTTTTTAATCACAAATTCCAAGAAGAGAAGACATATTCAAGAAAAATGTCAATTTTTTGTATCAGATTTCAGAGCTTGGAGGACACCTTATCTTTAACACAACAGGTTATGGAATGGGCCAGTTGGCTGTTGAACTGAAGTACAATGTTCCTATGCCTCCAGAAAAGTTATGCAAGGTAAATTGCTTATGTATGTTAGAGGTGATGGAATTGTAAATGGTTAAAGAAGTAAGTAAATCAATTGAAACTAAACTGGCATTGATGTTGTTTGGTTAAAATATTATGGGCAGGTACTACTTTTCAGTAGCAACACTAGTTTTAGTAGGCTTGTTTGTTTTCATGTTTAGAAATGTTTTATGAAAACTAAGGTTGTGAGCATTTATAAAATTTAAATAGTTTTGTTATTTCTAATTTTGGTGCTTATTCCAGAATACAGTTCACTTAAGTTAGATTATAAATATGTATTAGATTCATGTAATAACACTTAGTTCTTTTGCTTATATTGGCATTCATGTGTAAAGTATATTTTTATAAGTTAGGACTTAAAAATATTGAATATGTAAACTTTTCTTCATGTAATAAGCACATATATGTATGTAATACTTTTAAAGCAGCAGTGTCAGTTGCTCCCCTCCACCCCAAACTTTAGAGTGGACCCCATATAGCAATTTATGTAGAACATTTCTTGTCAGGCCGGATTAACACATATTAGCAAACAATGCCACTGCATAGGGCCTCCAATTGAATTGGGGGAGGCCATACAAAGTCAGCCCCCCCACTTTTTTGTGAAGTGTTGCTCCTGCTTTAAAGGTTTTGTTTATAGTGTATTTTGTTTAAAGGTCAAAAGTTATTTGTAAGCTGTTTATCCTAAAGATATGAATATTTTAAGTGTTTTGCTTTTTTTCACTTAATTGTTACTCCTTCGTGTCAGTGTTTGTTTATTAATGGTTTGATAAAGCATTATTTTTAAATAGACTAATTTTTCATTTAGTTTGATCTTGATGTTAAAGTAGAAGAAGTTAAAGAGAAAATACAACAAGTTATAAATCCGAGGGTCCCTGGAAACGAAATTTTTGATCTGTTACCTGATGCTTTACTCCGTAATTTAGGTTTCCCAAAAAGAAGTAAGTTTTTTATTTCATGATTTTACGATTTTGTTATAGCTTCTTAATTAAGAAAGGAAAAGGAAAATTTCTTTAATCTTTTTAATTTTATTTAAGTACTAGCTATAAAGTATACAAATTTTAAAAAAATCTTAATTTGAAATAAATGAAAAATTAAGAAATAAAGAACTGTAAAGAAATAGCTTATGAATATCAGAAAGTGCATCTTGTGTGACCTTTAACTTCAGATTAGATTTATATTATTCAGAGGTTTAATTTATGTCTGTATAAGATTGTTTTGCTAGGAATATATATATATACATCTATTTTCTTCATTATTATTGAGTCTCATGAAAATGGCCATTATAGCATAATATTTGATTATTTATTATATGAGACAGGTACAGGTTTTTTTCACTCACTATTACAAGTAGTATTTCTTTAAGTGCCAGAAATGCTGTTTGGAACGCTACAGGCTATGACAGCTCAAGGAGAATTCTTCAAGAAGTAAAGAACGCAGAGTCATCATTCACAATGAAAAACATTTATTAAGTACATTCTAAGCGATACTGTAAAATACAAAACTTAGCGTTTCAAAGATAATAATTTTTCTTTTCCAATACATTAATAATACCCTGTTATTTCTTTATTACTAATATATTCTGAAAGCCTTATCTTCTTCTCCTATAACATACAAATTGATAGCATATATTACTCGGAAATGAGCCATGTTTTATGATCTAGAAGCAAAAGTGTGTCAATTTCTTATTCTGACAGGTTTATGAGCTTTGGCAATGACCTTTTTGAGTTAAGAAATTAACTAACCTCATATGCTGATGTACAAATTATACACTGTACAGACCAAGGGTTAGCTCTGGATTGGATTATAGGTTATATGAAACTTCTAGGAATCACATTTGTTACATAAAAGTTACTCAGTTATCTAAACTAAACCAGTGATTTGACATATGTGTGATTTATCACTTTATTTCAATGTATAACTAAACTTGATCAAGTGTTTGACATGTATATATTGCTAAATAATTTGTTAATACAAATTTTTACTGTTAACCTTAAATTAAGTTTTTATGTTCACTTTTTCTTTTTTTACTTCCGTGCTCATATCTATTAATGCTATTATAAGTTGTGAGTGAAGTCTACTTATAAACTGTCATAAATTTCTTATTCAGATAACTCCTAAGGTTCTGAAAGTGTTATAATAATATTAGAAAATTTTAGAATATTTTAAAATGTTTTAAATGTTATGTAATTCAGACCTGTAGTAGCTACAGTTATCTTCCACAAATATAACTGATGATTTGAAACATTTTTAATTTGTTTGCCTTGGATTTTAGAAGAAAGGTCACTTTCTGACAACACTGGAGACTATGCAAGGATTAAGCGAGATAACAGTAAGTGTTACATATACCAGAAAGTATTATTGAAATACTATTATGTGATTTGGTTTTCTTTATAGTTTTAATTATGTTTTTCTAAAGTGAAATGAAACAATTCATGTATAATTATTACAGAAACTTTGATACTTTCACTCAATGAACAAAATGAAATATAAATTATAACTTACCATAAACAGTCTGCAAATGTAGTGTGTTATTTATTCAGTCACAAAATAGATTTCCACCATATATGAGTGACCTTTTGCAGGAATTATGTTATTAAATACTTATTTTCTTACAACACTGTTTACCTAAAAATATGACAGAGTTTTCTCAAGAAGTACATTATTGAACACAAATGTTTAAGATCAATGAAAAAGGTTTGAAACTTCATCCACAACTCACTTTTGGATTTTAACTTGAAGAACATAGTTCAGTTCTAATGAAACAAATTTAGCAACCAGAATAAAAGTTTTTCACTAATAACAAAACTAATTACCTGGTTTTGGATATCAACATTGTTAATGAAACACTTAAGTTCAAAGTTTTCAATAAAACACTCTTACAATTTTGAGGTTATAGACTTTCCATTTCCAAATACAAATATTCCAAAAACTCTGTGTGGAAATGTTTAATATTCACACATTAGTAGATACATTAGAATTGATTCAACATTACAAGATTTTGAACAACGGAGCTAAGAAAATCACTTTAATTTTTTAGAAATAAGGATTCTCCTCAACCATTTTGCATTACAGATTTGTCCAGTTTTTCATGAAATTCAATAATCTTGCTATCAATTATAATTTTACTGAATATTATTACCTATATAAAACTATCATGTCTGCATAATAATATTTTAACCAATTATTTAAGGTAATAAAGAAACCGTATGATATTGAAACCACCATTAGTTTTACTTCCTGCCACTTTCAGATTATTACTTTAGTGTACAGCATAGCATTACATCATTAATTATATTATAGTTGCCTCTTATTACATTGTTGTATCACTCTATTGTTGCCTCCTTTTGTAAATATTATTGTGAACTTTTGTTAATCTTATTGCATACAGTGTACATGTGCATACATAATATTTCTTACCTACTGTTAGTTAGTATAGTGAACGTTTAACAGTTCAAGGAATTTTTCAGAATTCTATCAGATGCATGGTTCCAGATGTGTATTGTTTTAACAATGGTAGATTGTTCAAATAAGTGTGCTAATAGTTATCTGTTGTTCTGCATCATTCCATATTAGTAAGTATTACATGCAATTTACCACAAAGAGGTGGACAATAAAAGTTTTACAACTAAAAAATCAAGTGATACCTAAAGGGTGTAATCTCTGTTATTTTATAATGAAATGGCCAACAGTGACATGAGGTTTTACATGTACTCTGTGAGGGAAGATCCTGTTCTGATTGTGCATAACCTAAATCTGCTAAGCTGGTTCAGCCAAGTGTAACTTTTACCATGGTGTAGTGGTTCACACTTAAATGTCAACTTAAACAAGGAATATTCTGCATTATTAGCTTAGTATATGGATTTAGGACTAACCTTAGCCTCCTGGGCTGGTTGAAACTTGTGAAATATTATTGAGTTTACAACTAGCAATATTGTTAACAGCAAAGAAACTGATTAAACAATGCATTCTAATCATTATAAGTAATATAGTTTAAACATTATATTCAATTTATTATGTTTGTTATTAGATATATATTTGGAGTTTTGAATTATGTAGGTATCTTGTTTTGATCAAAAGTCAATATTAATTAATTTT
>NW_013665643.1:73826-80247 GCF_000517525.1 Limulus polyphemus | reverse complement strand
TGGTGATGACTAGCTGCCCTCCCTCTAGTCTTACACTCCTAAATTAGGAACGGCTAGCGTAGATAGCCCTCGTGTAGCTTTGCGCGAAATTAAAACAAACAAAACAAATTTATACCGCTTGAAGCCGGGTTTCAATATCGTGGTGGGCAGAGTACAGATAGACCATTGTGTAGCTTCGTGCTTAACTAACAAACAAATCAAAGATTTAGAGGGAATCAAGGTGGAGTTTTGAATTATGTAGGTATCTTGTTTTGATCAAAAGTCAATATTAATTAATTTTTAATAGAAATATTCTATATCAAACAGAACACAAATGCTATCTTTTTTTATATAAATGAATAATCTAGATATTTATAAGTATAAGTGACATTACACTGTGTAGTCAGAATTCAGGAATGTTACTCTGAAATATGTTAATAGCTTTGTCAATAAACCTCTACATTTCTGTGGAAATGTGTAACTTACTAATACTAAACATTTTGTGTTAGATCATTAAACATTTTATTTCAAACAAACAATAATTCTGTGGCAGTATGGGTAGCGATCACTTCTTGGAAAATATCACTAGCAAAATTAGATTTGATCATTCTTTACCTTTAATGAATTTATGGCATTGTGTAAAACAGTCACAGGCACAATTGAATATGATTTAGGACCACAAATAATTTATATTTTGACAATATGTAAATATATCAGAAGCATACTACTATTAATGTTTTCAGTTATTTAAAAATGTCACTTACACAACAATGCATTTGTATCATACCTAATAAAATATTCAGACTTTAATGCAGCAATGGATAATCCACAAAATATTATAAATGTTTCAGAATACAGCTTTAATGAAGCACTAGATGTTGTATGCACAAAGTAGACACCCCTTAAATATGTTACAAAAAATGGCAGTAGATATTGTAGTGATAATCTGTTAAATACATTATAAAACATGTAAGAATGTATACAAGTATAACATTTTTTTACTTTAGTATTGATAAGTATCAATGCTATTATAAGTTGAAGTGAAATTTGTTTGTTAGCTGCCATAATTGTTTATTCATTTTGCTACAAAGGTTCTGAATAGGTGATGATAATATTATAAAATTTTAGTATATTGAAAATTTCTTAGTTTTATGTAATTTATTTCAGTAGTAGCTAGGTTGTTTTCCATAACTGATAACTTTAAACATTTTCAATTTGTATTGGCTTTCAGAAGAATGATGAAAATACTTTTTTGTTTTTTACTGAGAATAAGTGGCTTATTATATTATTGATTTCTTTATGTTGACTAACATTTTAAGACAGGTTAAGATTTTATAAGTTTTTCTTCATTATATAAACATCTATGAACTTCACATGAGTGATTTGCTACTTCTGAAACAGCTTACTAAAATAGACATTTCTCTGGTCATTTACTAGCTGAAGCATGATATTGTTTGTGTTCTTACAGGAGGTCGAGTTGGAGATGGAGGAAGACGTGGTAATGATGGGAAAAGCAAACTATTGTTGGAAATCCAAATATGTTTGAAGTATGTAGTTAGATGTACTCGAAACACTTGTTCTTTGTCTTAATTTTAATAGAAATAGAAATAGCCTTTTTATGTATATACATAATAATGACAGCAAGACTAATCGTTCATTGTCTCTGTTGTTACAAAATAAAAAATCGAATTTAGTGAAATCTGTGGAACAGTAAAAATTATCAAATTAATTTATACAAAAAAGTACTATATAAACAACAATGAAACTAAGTGTCTGAAGTGTTCAAACATTGTCAAAACGAGATTTCTTTTTAGAAGTTGATAAATATTTGTTTCTGAAAATCGTGTTTTTGAATGTGATGAGTTAATCTAATCTAATACTGCATTTTCAGTGATCATTTCAGCAAATATTGGTGATGCAAGTAAGAACATTCTGACCTATTGTTTTAGATATATATTCCTCTTCTTACAGTCTTCTTATTTAAAATACTTTTGATTACTTGAACATTCATTTTTGGAAGAAACCAAATAACTGCATATAATTAGTAAAAATATTGCCAATGGATTTATAAGTTTTAATGTTTTACTTGCCTGTATTTTCTACCTAGTTCTCACTGTTATTTTGTGACGTTTATGGTACTATAGACGTACATCAATTTCATTATGATGGTTGTCAGGAAACTAACTTTTTTAGTAGAAATATATGGTAATGTAAGTTAGATATAGGTGTGTTGAGCTAAGGATTCTTCTACAGTAGGTGTCTGTGACGTTTTGGCATTAAATTTGACAACAAATGAACAGCACGCACTCCACTTGTTTTTAAAATAATATATATATATTCGAAACAAGCTGAACGTATATACAAAATTCTTTACACTATGGAGATCATAGTAGTATCTTAAATACTATATGGTTCTCATTTTCTTGTCAGAAGTCCACTTAGGCCTATTCAATTGCTTTAAAATTCAATTGACAAGCCAAACTATATTTTTATTATATATATTAGATGATCTTAAACACTATACAGTTCTTTTCTTCTTGTCAAAAGTCCACTTAGGCCATTTCAGTTGACAAGCCGAACTATTTTTCTATGATATATATTGCAATAGTATCCATATATAATTCATTATGCTGTCACATGAATTATCATAGTTATATCCTGTACTTCCAATAATTGTCAGCTTCTTCATCAAAGTCCACACAGGCTGGGTTCAATTAGCTTAGAACATCATTTGAAAAGACAAATTTACCAACATTTACAGTTCCTTTGTTGGTCTCTTCTCATGTAGATACTCCAATAAGGTTTCACCTTGATAGGATCCCTTTTCTTCATCTTGACTTTGTGTTGCCTGAGGTCCGTCTTTGCTAATCTATCTGTATACTTACTGACAAAGTAGATCTTGTTCCTCTTTTTTCTTCTTATTAGTCAGTTCTTTACTTATGTTGACATCCATATATGTCTCATCTCCACCCAGTGCTCTTAGGACTAGTAGGCCTTTCTCTTCTATAACAAAGTCATTGTCTTCAGATTCTGCTTCTATGACAGCCACACCATGCATGTAAGTCTGTACATCAGTAGTTGCACCCATAACGTCTTCATCTCTCTCGAAGTTCCTCTAAAAAAGATTGGCACAATAGACCATGGTTGTTACATCAACTTTCACTATATAGTGCATTCTGTGGACCACTTCCAGCACTGTGAAAGGTCCTTTCAACTGTCTGTTGTTGGCTGTGGGTAGCAGAACTAAAACCTTCTGTCTGACCTTGAAATATCAACCCCTTGGCCTTCTTGTTATAGAAGTGTTTCTGACTGTCTTTTGGGTTTGGCTTCCCAGTAGAACTGTTTTGATAAGTCCGGTTCAAAACTCCTTTCCGGTCCTCCATTTTATAAGTCTTTTTCCTCTTTATCTTGTGCTCGACTTTCTCTTGGGCACTGTTCCAAAGCTTCTGTGGTGAAGGGTCATTCTTCTGTACTTCCTTTGAATTTCTACTACCTGGTATGTTTCCAATCACCAAGTCATATAATGGTTTCTTGATATACATGGCCTATAAGTCCCTACATAATATGGAAGAGTGACATGTCAGTTGAACATGTGATCATGAACTGTTCTCGTATTAGTAGATCTGCCAGTCCATCAAAACTATTTTCACACTTGGCCATGTCAGTCCATCTGGTGAAGTATTGCCGCAGAGGTGCCACAAACTGAAATACAGTTTCTCCAGTGTCACGTTTGACTTCTCTGAACTTTCAGTAAAAACCTTCTGCAGTAAGTTCATATCGTTTCAGTAAAGCCACTTTCAATTTGTCATAGTCCTTAGCATCTTCTGATGTCATGTCTGCATATACTTGTAGGCCTTTTCCTGTGAGAAATGGGCTGAGACAGACTGCACAGTTGCCTTTGTCTCAGTTCTGACTTTGGGTGAATCTTTCATACATCACCAGGAAAGCATCCTTGGGTAGGCTGTTCTGACTCCATTGTCACTTAGGTCCTTCTTCTTTTGGTTGGGTGAACTTTGAAATCACAGTTTGTGCACTTATTCTATCTATTTCTAATCTCTTCTCTCTCTTTTCTTCTTTCTCAAATTGTGCTCTTATTCTGTCTCTCTCTATTTCCAGTTTTCCTTTCTCTCGTATTCTTCTCTCTATCTTTTTCTCTCTTTGTACTCTTATTCTTTCTCTCTCTCTGTTTCCAGTCTTTCCTTTCTCTTGTTTTCTTCTCTCCTTTCAATCTTTCTTCCTCTCTTCTATGTCTCTTCTCCTCTCTCTCTGGTTTTTGTTGTTGTTTAACAAACTCTCATAGTTCATTGTCTTTTAACCTAAGATGCTCTCCTCTTTCTACCCATTTATCAAAATCTGTTGACATGGTTATATAATGTGATTATAATCTCCATACTATTTGCACTACTACTACAAATATGCGTATATAGGCCTATTTAGTTCCACTGTCGTTCATGTTTTCTTCTACTGCCATTTACCACTATAATCCTAGCTGTGGCTCGCCAATTGTCAGGAAACTAACTTATTAGTAGAAATACATAGTAATGTTTGTTAAATTTTGCCTCGATATCAATGGATTGCACACAATGTTCGATAGTCTCAACATCAATGAATTAAAAACACAAAATTGATTAATTAATAATATTACCCACACTAAAGTCTTTTATATCTGACAATGGTGGTTACTATCTTTGCATGTGCTGATTGATGAATGTTTCTTACTTTGACTAGTAATATTGAAAATACTTTTTGGTTGTCTGGAGTTTTTTAATGAGAATTAGTGTAACTCTGTTTTACTTCTGTGTACCAAAGAACAATTTAAAGCAAGGATTTAGATTTACTAAAACTTTGCTTCATCTCATTATCATATATGACCTTCATATGAGTACCTTGCTACATAAGAAAATGACAAATTTTCATTAATTACTTCATAAAATTACAGTTTATCAGATCACGGGATATGGCTTTCATTATGCATTTCTCATCAAACATTAAAGGTTTTTATATTATGGATAGTTTTCTAAATGTTGTTAGCTGTATAATGAAAGGTTAATATAAAGTAAAATATTTTATGGCATTGTGTTTACTTAGTTTTGCTACAGCATGGCTAAGTAAACACAATGCTACAACACAAGCTCACACTGGTTTGAAATTTGAGAAATTATCTTTGACCGTTTCATATTCTTTTATATTTTCAATATTACTTTGTGTTTTCTATATATGCTACCAACTTATCATTCTGTATTGGTGTTGTGTTTTGTTATATAACTTGTTGGAAGCCATAAAGTACATGTATGTTAAAGGAGCAAATTTACTGAAAAAAAAGTATGAAGGACTGAGTGTATTATATTACAACAATTCACGTGACAGTTACAGTTAATATAAAGTTCCAGTGAAATGTAATATATCAGAACTACATTTTAACATTGTTTGGCATGTTATAGATAGTGTGATGTAACTGAAAAGTGATTGGTTTTGGAAGGGTATGTAACAGCCCTTTCTGACTCAAAATATTTATACACTGAGATCATAAAGTTATATTCAAATTGGGGGAAATCCTTTGTATTTAATGTGGAAAAACAAAGGAATATTGATCAACTTGGTGCACCAGGACCATCCAGACGGAGATCAAAAACAAGTTGAACCTCAGGCATGGTAAACAAAGTATGGAAACGTGTAACAGGTGAGAATCCTCGACATAAAGGTCAATGGCAAAACCCATCCAAGTGCCCCAGGTAACAGTATGCAATATAATCATAAAGGATATCTTTCTGGAAAAATGACAGAAGTCATGTGTAAACAAGTTGCGTCTTTGACATATCCTATCCACTGTCGCAAACCTCAGACATCTGGACAATGGAACAGATATATATGCTATTCCTTATGAAAACATACTGGTCAAGTCACCTATATAATGTTATGGAGTTGTGTGTAGTCAGACTGTTGAAACAAGTACTAGGCAACTGTCATTCTCATACTCTAGATAGATTATGGAAAACATGATGGGAACAGGGGTGTGATTTTGACATGACAGTCTTACAGTGGAGCTTTCTCCAATGTAACTATGCTGCAGAGTTATTGTCAAGATGCATGCCATCAGACAGAGCATGACTGGATGTGGCGATATAGACTGTAACAATGTGGTGAAGCTCCAAAAATATTTTAATATAATGTGCTCGATCTCCTTACCAGCATTATTTTGTGAAATTTATATATAAAATAAAAATTTTTAACCCATTAGGTTAAATGCACTAAAAGTTCTTCCCTTATTCTCAATGACTTAACTTTACTATATTTAAAATACAAAAATATTAAGTCTTTGTGGACTTATAGTATTTTGTAGATATATATATTTAAGAACCAAACTTTCATTTGAAGTTATTAAATTTATTTATATATTTTCAGATATTTGTCTCATGTAGATTCTAACATGGCAATTATTGAC
>NW_013665643.1:64169-73366 GCF_000517525.1 Limulus polyphemus | reverse complement strand
CTAATAGATGAATTAAAAGAGGTAGGTTCCGTAGTTTTATATTTTCATGTTATATGTGTTATTACACTGAAGCTGTTTGATTTAAACAGGTTTTTAACCTTATAAAGCTTGCCTTAAAGATATAATCTTCTGTGATTCTTAAACTATGTGTTGTGTACTTATATATTTATTGTGTTTGAGTTATACTGTAAAATTTTAATATTTATTGACACAATGTGCATAAAGGTACAAAAATAGTTAATACTGCTCTTTCAGTTAATGGCCTGATGGTTAGGGTGCTCAACTCGCAATCTGTGGATCATGACTTCAAATCCAAACCTTTCAATTACCCTAGGAACTTTATAATTAGAAATTTAACTTAAAAATATATCATATTTTTGAAAATATACAAGTTAAGATGATGTAATTGTGTAAGTAAAAAAAAAAGAAATCGTGGCAGTATTATAATTTTTACTTTAATTTGTTAAATTATAGCTCATATACCAAGCTTAAAATTCAAGAAGAACTAAGCAAACATCTCTAATGTATAATAGTATGCTTGTAACAACATTTAGACAAGTTTCTGCATTTCCTGTGATAAACTAGCATTTAAGATGTTAGTTAAATAAGAATTGACAAATGAATCAACCTAAGATTATGCATCAGTCTCTATATAAACTTACCCATGTAAAACTTGGAAATGTAATTATATATGGATCATCAATAGTACAAGTTATGAACTAATTACAATCAGCTTTCAGTAATTTTTTTCTTTTTTTTTCCATAGCTGGTTAAACAGAAAAATTCCAAGATTGCAAGATTTGAAGCATCTGACAAAAGTGTTGTATTTTACATGGATAACGTAAGAAATTTTTTGTACTATCTAGTACATAAGATATGTCTTTAACTGTATTTTCTATCTTGTTTATGATCTCTGGTACCTACTGAATATCCTTTAAGTTCCTGCCATTATATTGCTTAGAATTTGTTTTCCTTTCTGTAAGTTTGCTCACCATGTGTCATAACATTAATTATGTGTCAAAGTACTTTCTGATTTCATAATATTGTGAACATGTTAAGTTATTCTTCAGATTTCACAATATTGTTTACATTTCACTTTATATTCCATGTGTCATTTATATTTTAAACTGTATACTAAATGTAGTTCTGTACATGTTAAGTCTTATCATAAGCTCCTCACTAGGATGGTATTTTAATACTGAACAAGGTTATTCACAGTGGAAACAAAATTTTAATTGAACGGTTAAAAAAAAAAGAGTACTTGAAACTATAAACGTGTTTCAGCTTTAGAATTTTTCAAACAGCATTTTTGGAAGTTTTCATACATATTATTATTATACTAATTTATTTAACTGGAGTGCATGTCTTGAAACATGTTACTTGCAGGACTTAAATGTACATTTGTTGGAGTAATGTTTTCTGTTAAAATGGTTGTGTATGTTTTACTCCAGTATTTTACTTTCAGGCTCCCCATGATAAACCTTACTGCTTTAAGGTCCGAATTGTACGACAGTTCATTGTGGGTAATATACAATCAAGTGTTGTCAAAGTTTACGATTACTACAAACCAAGTATGTATTATATATCTTTTGCCATGAAGTTTTTGCTGTCCTCAAATAACTATAATTATATTCTTAAGTATATATGTTGTTTTCCAGTATGTTATCATTCATTTCATGTTTTATATAATTCTTTTTCCATCATGTTTCAAGTGTTTTCATTACTATTTATTTTACTACCTAAATTTATTTATTTGTTTCTTTGTAATTCTAAGGCATTTTTGCATCATAATCTACAGCCAATTAGACATACAAATACTTCTAATAATAATTAATTATAAAAATGATTGAAATTCATAATGAAATGTACACTGGCTATACATCTCGAAAAGTATGCTATAATATATATATATATATATATTAATACAGAAACAAAATTTTTAAATGTTACTTAGAGTACCATTTCAGCAACTAATAAGACAAATGTGATATGTGTGAAAGCAACCCTAGGTGTTACTTTCTATAACATTTCTCAATCAAGGAAGATAGATACTATCTCATTAAGTAGTTGTAATGTAATAAACTTCCCACCTTGTTTGTGAAGCTATTTTCTGTCAGTCACATGGAGTAGGAACTAGCATCTATTTCTCAGAATTTTCTCATGTAACTGGTCAGGCATAGAGAGAAAAAGAGACTGCAAATTTTAAAAGTAGTTTTGACACTTTATAAAGATAATTTTCTACTTTGGAAGAGTCACTATGTACTGTCAGTCTTGTCCTTATTCCACCCTTCTATCCATTATGTTTATCAGTGTGTTACTAGTGGCTATATGACTCAGTCTCTTACTGTTGTGTTTCAATTATTTAAAAGTAATTCAGGCAGCATTGGTTTGTTTTGAACTATAATTTTATTTCCACTTCATCTTCGTTGTTGATATTAGTTTAATTTATTTCATTTCTGTCTTTGCAAATCCTGTCACATATTACAGCCAGCCTTTGTTTTCAGTGCTTGTTTTCCAATCAAATTTTGTCATTTTTTTCAACTATGGACAAATCATTATTTTTCTCCTTCACCATATTAGAGCATTGAACCAGTATTATTGCAGTAATCAGATAATCATATGCTTTTTTACTCTAAGGCTGGAAACACAACAGATCTTCTAAGTACACATATTTTAGTGCCAATGACCAGGATTTGTAGTTATGACTGAAATGGTAATTGGTTTATCTCCTTTCAATCATTTCTTCTCTCATACTTTTTTGTGAGATACTATCTGAGATATATATATATATATTTGTCAAATGGTAACTCTATGGCAAAAAAAGACCACCATACTGATCTATGGGCCTGGTCATCTGCCAAGACAACCAAACCATGATTTGAGTTTTTTGAGTCAGAGAAGTGTCAGTTGTTCTTGTGTATATCATACAAGTTCAAGATGACAGTGGAATGTTGCCATAAGAAGGATACTGATCATGGATGTACTGAGATCATTTTGGGAGGTTTGTACATCAAGACAAATAGGTACATCAAGACACCAAAATACAAGCTGCAGTGGGTGAATGATTTTTTTTCAACATGACCCCCCATGCCACCAGATTATGTAGTAACAGTAACTGACAGCTCCAAAGTTTTATGAAGATTTATATTATTAATTATTGTTTTGTTTTAGTGGAAAACTCCTGAAGAAGCTGTAAAGCAAAACGTTGAGTGTCCAATTAAAGAAAAATAACAAATTTGGTGTTATAAGAGTGTTTATTTCTGTATTTTAGACACCAGTATGCAATACAGAAATTAAATAATTTTTTTACCATTTGTTAATCAGAGCTAATTGTTGATGGTGGAAATATGTTTCTAAGGTTGGTTTCAAGAATTGATCGTAGAGGCTCGATAACATTTAAATCTGATAACTGGATGTCAAGTTAGGTGCCCATACTCTTTCTTGTGGTTTTTGAACCAATATTGAACAATTTCAGTAGTATAAGTTGATGCATTGCCTTGCTGAAACTGGTTATCTGTTTGTGAATAATGTTTATCAAAAGATGGGCCTGTTATGCAATAACTTTTAATAATCATTTACTGTCACTTTACCTTTCAGCAATATCTTTAGCCCTGCACTATTCCAACAAAAAACTGCCCATTCCATGACAGATCCTTCACCATGTTTAACTGATGGCATAAGAAATTAAGTGTTGTAAGCTTCTTTTGGTTTTCATCTCATATAAACATATTCATTTAATGAAAAAAAATTTAAAAGATGGTTCATGTGACCAAAACGTTTTCTTCCATTGATCTTTGGCCCAAATTATATGTTCTTGACACCATTTTAGTTGGGCTTGTGCATTTTCTAGTGTTATTAGAGGTTACTGAATATTCAACCAACCATGATAACTCATCTTGTGCAGTTGCCTTCAAGTTGTTTTTGGCAGAGATTAGTTAATGTTTGGCTTATATCTTTTGTTTCTGTCTTATTACTCATGTTAATGCTCCTTGTCATGATCTGTCAACTTATCTTTTTCATCACTGTTATTTTTGTCTGATGTGGTTTAAGTTTTTTTTTACCTATGCTGACATCAGTTCTAAAATTTTTCCTGGCATGCATTAATTATTTTAGGTGCATATTTCACTAAGGATCTAGTTAGATATTCATCTACAATCATGCCTCTTTGGATATCTGAAGAGTTTTTAAACTTGTATTTTATAAAACTTGTACACAGAAAAATTCTATGATATAGAATATTTTAATGCACAATTAAAGACGCCAGAACTTGGAGTTAGAAAAGGTGAAATATTTCTATTGTTTTGTCTAACTCTTGTATATGAACTGCAGGATAGTATTGTCCTAAATGTTATGGTATATGTCGAAGATAAGTCAGGTCATACTGTTGTTTGCATTGCTGATTTTATTGTATATAATAAATAAAGAAGAAAGGTGCTTATTACCATTGTTCTTTGTGTTACTGTATGTTGAAAAAATGAGGCTTTATGGTTTCTTTATACTGTTTTTATTTAAATTATAGAGGAATCATGTTCCCAGTTTTATAGTCCAGACAACCAGAGTCCTTTAATTCGAACCATCTGTGAAGGAAGTGTATGTCAGTGTGCTGAAGGTGGGTAAGAAGAGCAATTTTCTTTTCATTCATGGAAATCAAAATAAAATATGATCATAAATTACTACTTAGCATTGAGATAAAGTGTTTGATCCTATACTTGTTTCATTATCCCTCAAAGTTTGGGAAAACACTGAGCTACATGCAAATTGAAACTTTTTTACTAAATCTTTATATGCATTTGAACCATCTTCCTCTTCTTAGAGCTGGTAGAACAGATTTATGAATGTTAAAGTAAATTTGAGACATTTTCTGAAAGTGGAAAAAAAAACAAGAAAGGTTATAATTAAGTTTCACTATTAAAGATTATTTGTGCAAGGTCAAATTTCAGATTTTGGAAATGGAAATTTTAAGGTCATTAATGATTATTTCTACCAAAACTTAGGACTGTGTACATCATTACATTAGAAGGTCGAGTATGTTGTATTAAAATAATTTTGGAGCCTCACCACATTGTACAATCCCCATTGCTATATATGGTCACACTCCATCTGACAATCGTGCATTTTCACAAGGCCTCACAATTTAATTTCCATCGACCTTTGTATATGCTCTCCTGCGTCTTGTCATGCCCTTGGTACAGTATCTCAAAATCATCATGAATTTCTTTGGAAAACGTTTTGTGACACACCATGTAACATTTCTGAACGTTTTTTTTTCCTTTTTTTAATCCATTGACCAGTAGAAATTGCACAAGACTTGTTACAGTTAACGAGGTGTACATAGAACTTGTCACCATATATTGCTATTTTCCCTGGCTAGATACATTTCCTACAAGTTTTCCACAGTTGACCTTCCTTTCCTGGATATATCATGTACATGTAACTTATTTTTATAGGTGGAGAACCTTCTTGATTATGTTGTATATACTGTTGCATGGGGCACACAGGTTCTCATCTGTTACAAGATGCCATACTTGGCTTACCATAGATAGCTGGGATATGACTCGTTTCCCTGTCTCTGTCTGGATGGTACTGGAGCCCCAATTTGATATTATTCCTTTATTTTCCAAGGCCATTAAGTACAAGGGATATCCCCCATATTGGAAATTATAAATCTATGATATGAACAAGTCTTTGTGGTTTGAATGTATGAATAGTTTGTATTGGAAAGTGATGTTAAATACCATTCCAAAAGTGATAAATTTGTTGGTGGCAATTCACTACCTATGACATGCCAAGTGATGTCAAAATGTAGTTTTAAAATATGTTTTTCTTCAGCAACTCTATATTGGCTGTATTTGTCATGTGATTTGTTGATTTGCATATTCAAAATCATATTAATGTAACATACTCAACCCTCTGACTCTAGGAAGAAGTAATCTGTATTTAGATTTTAAGATCTATCTAAGCTAATTAAGTTTTTGGTGTCATATCACAGGTGGCTGTCCTCCTAGACATCCCTTTCAAGGTGTAACAAGTGTACATGATATTAGTGAATCGAGAAAGTTACTTTTAGACAGAGCTTGTGTGGATCATGATTATGGTATGTAAGGAAAATTCTTTTATTGTATAAGGGTTTAACACTGTTGAACTAAAGTAAATTTTCTTATTTTTGATTTGTGAATAAGTAATGTATACTTATAGCTAATTTTATTAATTCTGTATTCACTTTTAATTAAAATCTGTTATGTATTTATACATATGTAGATATTTTTTAACGAACTACCCTTTTTTTACTTTTGTTATCTGTAAACACTTTTCCAAAATTTTTCTTTTACACACACAAAATGTTAGTTTTGAAAATTAATTATAAAAAAAATCCTTAAATTTGATGAGCTGTTTTATTATACGAAATTTCTTTTTTAAAAGAACCATGAGCAAAAAAAACTTTTTTCTGCTTTAGTAATTTTTAAAAATTGATACATCTAAAATGTTGTTAGCTTCAGCATAGCGGGTCATAGAATGGCTCTGACCTTTTTTTCAAGTACAAACTTTTAGCTCGTACTTCTGTCATCTCTTGACCGATTTGAGCTCTAATTATAGTTTTGGACTCAGGTGGTCAAACTCTTTTGACTGATGTATATGGCTATGTCCAAGGTCTCATAGATTAATTTACTCCTGTTTAAAAGAATTTCAATTTGAGGGTAGGTTAGTAGAGATCCTGATGAGTAACAAAACTGAATGGGGTATATGCTTGCCCCACGCTTGGTATTACTGGTGCACAAAAATATAACTAATAAAAGGGGGGAAAAGGTCAAGTAGGTTAATTTACTCTAATCCTGCCTAAAATAATTTCAAGTGCCACAGCTATTGAGGATTCCCTCTTATGTTTGTTCCAGAAGGAGTTGGGTTCATATATTATTAGTTTCATAATGTTTTGAATGTAAATTGTGGATTAGGTTTAAAGAAATAGAAGCATTTCAGTTATTCAGTTTTCCTCTGTGTTGAGAAGCATTGAATCATTGGAACATTAATGTTACAGTCTATATGAATGATTATTTGTATTGTTGTTATTCTCTGAGTTTTCATACTTCATTGACTTAAAAACACTGTCATGCTCATTTTGACATGTATGGTGAGTTAATATGTGGTTATTAATATTTTTTTAGTGTGGAAAGGAATTGTTGAAAGCAAAAGAAAGAAAATGGATTTCGTTATATTTCGTTCAGAGTGACTTCAGTTTTTAAGGAAGGTAATGCTAGTTTTAACTTGTGTAATGCAATGTTCACAGTAGCTCATTGAATTTGTTAGATAAGACAGCTTTATAATGTTTTCTTGACACAGTGAAAAAAAATGTTTAGATACTTTTTTTTTTACAAATAAAAATACATATTGTTTAAACCAACCTTTAAAACAGAATTAACACAAACTAGGGAATTAATTTCAAAATACGTTTTCACAACTTGAGTGAAATATATGGCAAATATGTTGTTATATTTTCTTATAATTAAAAAAACATAGCCTGCTTAGAGTTACTATTTGTAATTTACAGTGTAATTATATATATTTACATCCTTAGAAAGAAGAATTAATAAAATAATGTCATTGAAATGAATGAATGGAGTGTTTGAAATTTTAATGGTTGATACAGATATTATATTAATAGAATGTTCATAGTTTTCAGGGCTGACATTATATTAATGAAGTCTTTGGAATTTGTGTGGGTGATGCGAGTATTAGTAAATTATTTGTAACTGTGTAGTTGACACTGATAATGCTGAGAAAAAGTTAATATTCTGTATTTAAAAACATATAAATAAAACTGACAACTAACCTTAAAGACATTAAAATTTAATTGGTAATAAATATATACAAGGAAAATTGTAAAAGTTATCTATTATAAAAAGATCATGGTACTTTGATAGAAATGGGTTTCATAGTATTTATATGCATTTCCTATTCTTAAGGTATTGAGCGAAAAGAAAATATTTTGCAAGAATCTAAAGATCTGATGGTACGAGACTCGTGTTCAGTAGCTGACTTAGATGTACAGCAAGAATATGTCATCATGGGACGCGATGGAGCCCAGTTTAAAGATGAGGATACTGGAATACTGCTGTAAGTGGTCTCAGGATCAAATAATACATTTCTCTTTGCCTTTCTGTTACAGTTATAGTGTCCTAATTGTCAACTAATGTGTTATCAGTTTGGTCTAATGTTCATTGCTGTTCATTGAAAAAATTTATAAAAGAGAATAAAATTCGGCAATAATCATTGAAACCAATATACCATTTCTTTTTAAACCTTTGAGCTATAAACATTCCATCCATATAGATTGGATGAATTGAAAAACATCATTTGATTTGTAGGTGAACTAATCACTTGAAGTACCCTGGCATAGAGCCTTGTAGATACATAAATCTATCCCATTTTAAAAAGATATATTGCTAAGTGTTTCTTAATCCTTAAATCGGTTTAATAGAATTTGAATTTCATTCTTTGACCTCCCAATATTGTGAATTGTAGAAATTGAGTAGCCATTATCCACATATTTCTATCACATGGGAAAGATAACAAGAATGCTTAGAAATAAGTTGTTAAATTTTAATGGTAATTGTTTAGTAATCTACTAACAGAAGTAAAACAACTTAACACATATAAACAGTCACGTACAACAATAAAAGTATTAACAATACCAAGCTACATGTGGATCTAAAATAAGTTGTTAAATTTGAATGTTGTTTAGTAATCTACTAACAGAAGTAAAACGACTTAATACATATAAACAGTTATGTACAACAATAAAAGTATTAACAATACCTAGCAACATGTGGATCTAAAATAAGTTGTTAAATTTGAATGTTGTTTAGTAATCTACTAACAGAAGTAAAACGACTTAACACATATAAACAGTTATGTACAACAATAAAAGTATTAACAATACCAAGCTACATGTGGATCTAAAATTTGTAAGTAGACTTATTAGTGAAACAAAAAACTCAAATTCATAAAACTAATCAAAAATTGATACTTCAAGTAAGCATTACTGTAAGCATTAGAAAATGGGAGACAAATTAATTTACCAAACAACCTTTGATCATACTGAGAAAAAAATAAATTCTAATATTGTATCTCAATAGGTTTTTTCGTGTGATTTTTTTTAAAACTAATACTAACACTTCGTTAGTGTATTTACTATATTTAAG
>NW_013665643.1:61558-64085 GCF_000517525.1 Limulus polyphemus | reverse complement strand
TTAATATAGTATTTCTTACGTTTCCAGGTATCGATATATTTTAGACCAAACTACCAGCATATTCAAATGGACAAGAATATCAGTGGCAGAGAATAAGGTATTGACAAAAACATTCCGTTGGCTTGAAAAACACATGGTTCAACATGAAGAAGGCTGTCCCCAATAAAGTGTTTTGAAAAGTTGTTATTCTGTTGATTTTTCAATGCTAATATTTGTATTATTCAAAAACAGTGTTTTCCCTTTGCAAGAATTCTTTGTTTATAATAGATACAATTTGTTGCGATAAGTTTGTTCATTTACTAGAATCAATAACATCTGCTTGTATATGTTTAACTTTATAAATTTAGCATTATGCCAGTATTTTTGTTCTGTTATAGCAGTTTCATTTTACAGACATTCTTATCCCAGCAATTTTAAACATACTTTAAAGACATTTTTAGTAATTACTGATTATATTTAATTATATAGTGGTATTTTTTAATTTTATAAAATTCAAAAGCATAATTTGCTTCTTTAGTCAATATGTAAACTTTATAATCATATTTTGCTGAAATAAATCACCACATATTTGTGTTAAAGTTATTAACACTAAATGGCCTTATTACACAAATGCAGAAAGTATCAACTGTTTTGGGTAACATTTTTAAATATATTTTGTACAATATTTTACAACTGAGAACAGTTTTTATTAACTTTTCAGTAACTTGCTATTATGTGCTGAGGTGTTTCATAAGAAGCTTCTTATAATTTCATGGTTAGTGTAGTCAGGATGTTGAAATACTCTAGAATGCATATTTTCTGTGAAAGTATTTTGTATCAAGTGAATGACAGACATTAAAGAAGTTTTCCACCAGTTATTTATGTTTTTCTTCCCAGACAAACCCAAAGTTTTAAGTGATTTACAGTAAGCAACAGGTTTATCAAATCACATCCTAATGTTTTATTCTTTAGTTTTTCTGAGAGAAAATCGGAGATTTTACATTTTATTTTATTTTAAAATTTGCCCATTTTGATGTGTTTCAAAAAATCACATTTTCATAAAAATTACCAAACACTTCGCGAAAACTTTTATTTTCATATTTTTGGTCTAGAAATATGGACTAGATGTATGCTTTTCAAAATGGAACCCATTTCATTAAGACATCCAATATTTACGAATTGATTAGTAGTAAAAATTCTCGAGAACTAAGATATTGCTATACTTCTCAGAAAAGAAAATTAATAAAACTAGATAAAAAAAGAGGAATTTTCATTCAAATTATTAAATGTTTTTACGTCTTCTTTCCAAATTTAGTTCATCCGTGACATTGATTTTATTGTGGGAAAGAGACATTTGCTTTTTTTGGCTTTGGAGTGTGTTTGTGTGTTTTTCTTGTAGCAAAGCCACATCGGGCTATCTGCTGTGTCTACCGAGGGGAATCAAACCCCTGATTTTAGCGTTGTAAATCCGTAGACTTACTGCTGTCCCAGCGGGAGACTTCGCTTTGGAAGCGGTATAATATTTTTCATTAAAGTTGTCATGCTTCATTCTTAACTTTTGCTAATAAATAAAGGGAATCGGAGATTTTACATTTTATTTTGCTTTAAAATATGCACTTTTTGATGTGTTTCAAAAAATCACATTTTCGTAAAAATTACCAAGGCTATTTTTTTTTTGGTATTTAAAAAAATTTCATGAAACATTTTATTTTCATATTACTGATCTAGAAAGATTAATTTGGTATATGCTTTTCAATATGGAACTCTTTTCATCGAAACAGCCAATATTTAAGCCATGTTTGGTTGCTAAAATTTCGGCGATCTTACATATTGCTATACTTCTCAAGAAAAGTCAGTTAGTACGACTGATTAAAGAATGAGGAATTTTCATTCAAAATTTTAAATCTAGAATGTTTTTACAGCTTCTTTCCAAATTTATTCTATTTCTAATATTGTTTTTATTGTGGAAAAGAGACATTTCTTTTTGTCAGCCATGGAAGCGATACAATATTTTTCTTTGAAATCGTAATGCTTCATTTTTGAGTTGTTTTTTAAAAAATACAAACAATCCGAGATTTTATATTTTATTTTGCTTTAAAATATGCAATTTTTTGTGTTTCAAACACCTTGGTATTTTCATATTATTGGAGTAGATATACGAACTTGATAAACGCATTTTAAAATGGAACCCTTTTGATCAAGACACCGAATATTTAAGCCATGATTTGTTGTGAAAATGTCGGCGACCTCAAATATCACTATACTTATCAAGAAAAGGAAATTATTGCAATTGATTAAAAAGAAGAATTCTCATTAAAATTCTTAAAGCTAGAATGTTGTTTCAGATTCTTTCCAAACTTAGTCCATTTCTAACATTGTTTTTATTGTAGAAATGAGATATTTGCTTTTTTAATTTGGAAATGATATAATATTTTTCATTAATTAAAGTAGTAATGTTTTATTCTTGACTTTTCTAAGAAATAAAGAAAATCGGAGATTTTACACTTAATTTTACTATAAAATACTGTTACGTCTCCGTTTGTTAATT
>NW_013665643.1:55614-60966 GCF_000517525.1 Limulus polyphemus | reverse complement strand
CACTTCATAAGCACTTTTTAAAATGGAACTTTTTAAATCAATACTCTCTGTATTTAAGCTTTATTTGATGTGAAAATTTCAGGTATGTACGATCTCATTGTATTTCTCAAAAAAAAGAAAGTTAATAGAAGGGCTTTAAAAAGTGGATTTTTTATTGAAAATTTTGAAAGGTAAAAGTTTATTTCTGCTTCTTTCCAAAGTTAGTCCATCATTGACTTTGTTTTGTTGTTTTATGTGGAAAAAAGCTATTTATTTTTTTAGCTTTATAAGCGATATAATATTTTCATTAAAGTTTTAATGTTTCATTCTTGAGTTTTTTCTAAAAAATAAAGAGCATCGTAGGTTTCGCATTCAATTTTCCTTTAAAATGCGCATTTTTGTGCATGTCTAAAAAATTATGTTTCATCAAAATTACCCTTGTTATTTTTAAAATGTTCTTGAAAATCTTTATTGTCATATTATTGGTCTAGAAATATGCACTGTACTTCTCAACAAGTCCCCAATGGCACAGCGGTTTGTCCGAGGACTTACAACGCTAGAAACCGGGTTTCGATACCCGTGGTTGACAGAGCACAGCTAGTCCATTGCGTAGCTTTGCGCTTTACTTCAAACAAACAAACTTCTTAACAAAGGAAAGTTAGAATAAAGGCTTCAAAATGAGGAATTATTATTCGAATTTCTTAAATCTAGATGCTTATTACGGCTTCTTTCCAAATTTAGTCTATCTTTGACATTGTTTTTGTGTGTGTGTGTGTGGAAAAGAGACATTTGCTTTGGAAGTGATATAATATTTTTCATTAAAATAGTAAATTTTCGTTGTTGAGTTGTTCTAGGAAATAAAGAGTATCGGATATTTCACACTCAGTTTTGCTATAAAATACGCAATTTTTTGTGTATTTCAAAAATATTTTTTCATCAAAACTACCAAGGTATTTTTCCAAACTTTCGTGAAAAACTTTATTTTCATATTATTGGTCTAGAAACGTGCATTTGATGTACGATTTTAAAAATGGACATCTTTTGATCAAAACTCCCATTATTTAAGCCGTGATTTGTTGTGAAAATTCCGGCTATAGTAGATATTACTATACTTCTCAAGTAAAATAAATTAGTACGAGGGATTAAAAAAGAGGAATTTATTCCATCTTTAATAGGTTATGGTACAAGTTCCTTTGAGCACATGCAAGACACCACGATACACAACCGAAAGAAACTTTATTAAAACAAGATGTGTTCCAAAGTAATTCAAAATATAATTTAAAAAATAATAATGAAATTATGAAGATAAATTAAGAAATCAACTATTTTTACAAGAATAATGAATATTCAAACTAAACACGAAATTCAAATTTATCATAGCTACATTAATTTTCTGTTTGATTGTTGTTAAGCGCAAGGCTATACAATGAGCTATATGTGCTGTGCCAACTAAGATTACGTTAACAGCATATATACTGATGAAAGCAAATTCATTTACACATTCAACGATACAACCTGAAACTGCCCTGAACAAAACCACAAATTAATATAAACTGAAAAAAATACAAAAATTGTAGTATTTACAAAATTAAAATAAAACTAAAGAGGGTGAAAATTGTTTGTTTCAGAATTTCCATGCAAAACTCTACAAAGGGCTATTTGCTTATAACCATTCCTCTTCCTTAATTTTAAACATGAGAGACTAGGGAGAATGCAATTAGCCATCCGTACCCATCGACAACCCTTGGGCAATCTTCTCTGATCGAATAATGCGATTTGGCTGTCAATATTATGATGACCCATGGCACCAAAATATAAAGTGCAATCTAAGCATGCTGACAAAGTATCTACATTATTTTCTCAAGCTACAAATCCCTATTTCGAATCTATGTCTACAGTATTTATCAATTTTATTGAAATCAAAATAGGGATTTGTAGCTTGAGTAAAATCATGTAAACACAATTTCCAGCCTTGTTTCTTTCCCTTTTTTTAGAGTCTCTAGTTGTAGTCTTGAATATATAAAGTTTGCATTTTGTTTCAACTTGTTTCTTTACTTTTCTGACGATTCCCCTTTTTAATTAATCGTTTTTATCAAACAGCTTTTAATTATCTTGTTTCTTAAGTTTTTTCATGCCCATTGTGTAGCTTTGTGCTTAATTACAAAACAAACAAACAATATGTGTTCAGGCGAATGTTACACGTTTTTCAAAAGTTTACTGCTTCATTGGCTTTTTTCTCATCCAGCCACCACACTGAACTTATTCAAAATTAATAAAACACGCACAACAGAGAATAAAAGCATGTATTAGTATATTTGGAGAATAGGCGGGAGTTTCGCAGTACATGTCTAACACTACAAGCTATGCATGTTTCTAAATATAAATTTAATCTAAACAAGCGTTGATATTAAAATAAATATATAATAATAAATTTGTCAAAATAGCAAATTAAACTTGTTCTCAAAAGACCATATTGAAAGCAAATATTCTATCATCACAGATTTTGTGACCGGTTCCATCAATGTCACAGTGTTATGTAACAAAAAACGAGCAGCAACAAAACAATCTCACCAGAATCAAATAATGTTTCTTCTAAGATAATGCAATACAGATTACTGCAATGTAAACATAACGTTTTGGGACAACGTGGGACTTATTGGTCCATCTCTGTTGTTCCATTCCAAACGTTTCCCACAACTGATGCAAAACTAATAGATCTATAATTACTAGGACAATTTTTATCACCTCCCTTGAAAACAGGAGTTAATTAGCAAACTTCCAATCCTCTGGTACCTGCCCACTATTCAAGGACTGACAAAAAATAGTAGTAAATGGCTCACATATACAATCTTTAACCTCCTTCAAAATCCTTGGAGAAATATTACCTGGCCAAGGAGCCTTATTGTTTCTTAACCAGTTCAGAATTAATGCAGTCATCTTGTTTGACCTCGTTTCCATTTATCAACTGTTCAAGATGTGGAATACTGGTTAAATCTTCGTTAGTAAACATCGAAGATAAAGCAAAATTTAATAACCCAGCTATCTCATAATCATCAGATACTAGCCTTCCTTTATCATCCCGCAATGGTCCTGTCCCAATCCTAACATTTTGTTTACCCTTAATGTATTTAAAGAAATCCTTACTGTTAATTTTTACATTTTCACCCAACCATTTCTCATAGATCCTTTTTGGTGTCCTAATCTTCTGTTTCATCAACTTTCTTGATCTTCTATAATCTTCTAAACTTCCTGTCATATCAGTCAATATAAATTTCTTAAATGTGTTATGCCTGTCTTTAATTTTATCTCTTAAACTCTTTCTGAGCCACCCTGATTTTGTACTTGCAGTTACTCTTTTATTCTATAAGGAATATGTTTGCCTTGAATATTTAATAGTTTATCTTCAAACATTTTCTACATCTGATCAGTGTCTTCAAATAACTCAGCTGCCCAATTCACAATAGATAATTCTCGTCACAAACAAGCCACTAAAAGTCCATGCACAGACTATTCTATCCACATGCCTTGTCAAGGATTCACCTATAACTATAACCTCCTTATCATCCACATCCTTCTCTGTCCCTTTTGTTTTCCTTCCCTCCAATACAGATGCAGTAACATGCTTACCTTGTTAGGTCTATATGACACATACACATACTATCCTACCGAAAGTCATGGGACACGGGTAGTTATGAATAAAACATGTCTTTATTCCAAGAAATTAATATCCTATTGGCCCGCCTTTGGCCTTAATGACTGCTAAAAGACTGTCTACTAATTTCTGGTAGAAAGCTGGTGGTATTGTGCTTCACCCATCCTTTAAAGCATTAGTGAGTTCCACTATTGAAGAAGGCCATCTTGGCCTTGCTCTAATTCTGCATTCCAGTTTATCCCAAAAATGTTCTATTGGATTGAGGTTGGGGCTTTGTCCCAATGTTATTCTCTTCAAACCACGCGTTCACAATCCTTGCTTTTTGACACGGAGCATTATCATACTGGAAGGTTTAAGGGCCAGTAAGATAAAATTGCCACAATGTATGACATACAGAATTGTTCAGAACATCAATGTATGACTCGGCAGTCATGGACCCATGCACTGCGACCAGTAGACCTAGTCCATATCACGAGAAGCATAGCTAGACTCTGATACCACCACCTCCAAACTTCACTATTGGGACAACACACTGAGGTAATAAGCATTCTCCAGGCATCCTCCATACCCAAACATGTCCATCAAACTGGAAGAGTATGTAGTGTGACTCGTCATTCCACAGGACCGATTTCCATTGATCCACGGTCCAAGTTTGGTGTGACTTGCCCCATGCCAGTCGATGGTGTGCATTTGTTTTTTGTTATCAACGGCTTGTGGGCTGCAGCTCTTCCGTGAAAATTCATGGCATGCAGCTCTTGACGTGTCAAGGAAACATTTATAAGATTACCTGTGGCTGCTCTCATCTCCAAACACAGATTCTCTATGGTTTGATGGCGAGATGAGGTAACCAGCCTTCTCAAGGCGCATCGGCTCCTGTCAGTCAGTATTTTACACCTACCTGGTCGTCTCTTGAATCATTGTCACCTGTGGACTTCTATTTCTTCAGCACGTTGTCAACTGTCGACCTGGGAATGTTTAACTGTTGCGCAATAGCATGTACAGACATTTTCCCCAAATGACATCCAACTATTCTTCCACTCTGAAACTGTTTTAGCTCTTTCCGTGTACTCATCGTCTGGCAAACGAGTTCGAAATGACTTCCGAGCGAATCGCTGATCACCTTTATAAGCCAAACTAGTTGAATATTTCGTCGTCACACCCATTTTCCTGCAATCAGAGATGTGTCCCATGACTTTTGGTAGGATAATGTATATATGTTCTTCAACAGCCTGCTGTGCACAAGTGTTTGCTAGAATAAGGTGACACAAATAATTCATGAGAAACAGACAACAGCGACACACTTAGCCAATTATTGACAACATTTACAACCGCTACCTTAACACTAACTATTTTGATATAGCAACAGCTATATAAAATAGTGTTATATAGAGTTGTAATAAATACTCAATACGAACTGACGATTTCAGCTAAGTATAAGAAACAATAGAAAATATCACAACCTTATCTGAGTAGGAAAATCTACTATGGTATTAGTCCACCGTTAAGAACTATCTAAAATATAGTCGCGGAAATCCACGTAGATTCAACAAACTCGAATAATGACGAACAGTAGTGACTCGAGTAACGACATGCAACAGCAAAATCGGGAATTTTTCACGGAGCAGTTTCCAATTAATGTGCTAGAAAATACACGAATTGCATGCAGTTTCCAACTAACGTGTATGCTAGAAATACACCAGATTTTTTCATGGCGAAAGGGG
>NW_013665643.1:52118-55596 GCF_000517525.1 Limulus polyphemus | reverse complement strand
TTTTTATTTTTTATCATTTTTATCTTTCTATATTACGTTGAATATTTATTTATTGGTTTTAACGTTATACACAAGTGCCAAGATTCTATAATTACTATCTTAGTATTTGCAAAATTCATGAGCGTTCCCACGCTACAGTAGATATCATTTGCAACAATGTTATAGTGTCAACAGTACATCTCTAGCCTTGTTTTTGTGATATTCTTCGTAAATTCATATTCTCAATTTTTCATTATCTTGTATGTTGGCTTTTGTAATGTACAACAAATGAGAAAATATGTGCCTAGAGAAAACATAACCCCCACTAAGTGCATATAAAATTTTACCAGTAGTAAAGCAGCCTTTTCAAGTAAAACAAATACGTCTAAAAGAAGTTTTGTGTGTTTTAAAATAGCTAGATAACCTGATGCAAATAGTAAAATAACAGACTCAGAGTTCTACAAACATAATTTTTGTGTACAATTATACAGGAAATGTTAAACAAATTATCTGTTGATGACACATTATCTTGGTCAAATTATCTTTGGTTGGAATAGGGTTTTTGTCAGAGCCAGAGACCAAAAGAGTTAGAGGCAGACAAAGGGAAGAGTGATACAGCAATTTATAGTTACAGCCTCACAGGAATATTATTTAGGTAATTCTTAAGATGTGTAATTATCAGTGTAATGATACAGAAAAGATGGACATTTATGTGTTGTTACATATTAGAAATAGTGAAGGAATATCATTGTTTCCATTTTTACTATATTTAATTTTTGCCAATTTGGAACTAAGAAAATACTTTGCTTTTTAATTTCTGACAAATTATCTTTCATGAAAGACACTGATGTTTTTTTAAAACTTCATCCATCAGTAGTATTCATTATAGAATTGAACCTGAAATTACTTTTTTGTTTCAAATGATTAATTTATTGAATATTTTTTAAAGATAAGCTGTAAAATATTTTAATGCCATTTGTACTTTGGAAGTAAGTGTTTATTTTTTTTTATCCTGATAGTTTTTATACATACTGTTACGACAACGCAGGTCACGTGACGCTTGTATCACGCCACTTCCTTCTCGAACCTTCATGAAATATCGGGAGTTTACTAGATCTTGGTATTCTATTATATATAAGACGGTCACAACGTGACGGAGGCAATGTAATGAGTAATTGAATGTATGCCGACAGAATATTGTTGAGCACGTGAGAAGTTCTTTGTGAATTATAGCGCGACTGTTGAAATTAAGTGTATCGTAAAGTTGTATTCAGAAAGAATAAAGCAGTTTTATTTAAGAAAGGACTTGTATCGGTAAAGTTTCTTCGGAAAGAATTTTTATGGAAAATTAACTAACGACCGGAGACGTAACAATACAAAGATGAGGACTGTTCAACAGTTAATTGAATTGCAGCAAAATATAAGAAATATTCGTATTTTAGCACACGTAGATCATGGTAGGTTCTGAAGGTTTAACTATTTATGCTTGAGTTATGGTTTGTGGAAGAGGCTTCTAAGCAGAAGGTTTGAAGATACATAAATCATTTGAAAACTGTAACATTGTTTACAGTGTTGGTCTTTTATCATGAAACATAAGAAAATGCAATATGGCAAGATGCCACTCAGCCCACTAACCCTTTCGGACGGGTCACGGTGAAAGGCCATGTCATCTCGTTTGTTGACTATTGTAAAAACATTTACCAAAGATTATTTTTAGCTTTGGAATCTGCTCTAGCATGGTGTGCTTCATTATCACCGTAGGTGGCTTGAATGGAAGTTTTACTCTTGGAATTTTCTGTGACTGCTCTCAGGGTTGCTTGGCCAATGTGGTCATGCTACCTGCTGACGCATACAGCCACTTATTTTTCAACTACATGACCATCCTAATTTATGAAATAAATCAAGTAACAGTTACTAAATGTAGTACTTACATCATACCATAAATACCGCCTGGAAGCTTAGAAAATAAAATTTGCAAGCCCTTCCAGCTGAGTTTTAAAACTTTTTGCCTACCTCCCATAGTTGTGAAAAGTGTTGATACATTAGGGATTATTAGGTTTAGTGTTAAAGTAGTAACCATATGTTGTAATGCATATATGGCATTTCACATCACCACTTATGGCTTGAAAGCAAGAATCATGACACTCTTTCAGTAATTGATTTTTCAATCACTTGACTCTTCTAAGTGTTGGTGATTGAGCAGTAGTTGGAAAATGTAGTCTACACTTTCTGCCAGACAACACTACCCAATACTTCAGGAAATAATGATACCATTTCCATTCAGTCTATGATCATGCTAATCAGCATATTAAGTAGTAAAGATCAATTGATCGCACCCATATCAATCAGAAGGTCATGTAGCAACCAAGATAACAGTCAGAACAGTATTTTTCTCTAATTCCAGTGATTCCTTATCTGGCTTATTGCAGACAGCCAGGTACATACATTTAGTTCATTCTCTTTCATCTCTATGATGCAATACAGCATCCTCGTTCTTCTCTGAATTGTTGGTCTCAAATATAGGTTCCTGATCAAGCCAATGTATGAAAGGTTCATCTTTAACATATGGACACAGCTTATTAACGTGTTCCACGTGATTTCACTCACCTTATGTTTACTGTAACTCAATACATCAAGGAATCAATCTGCTGGAACATAAGGTACAGGCCAGTCCAATGGGATCCTAATTGCTTTCATGTTGCTGGCATGTATCACAACAAACCCCAATCTCCACATATGTCCTCTGGAGTTTATCTGCAATATCCGGGGCTATTCCCTGTAATATTGAAGCCCAACAATTCTCACTTGGAGTTTACATTGTCTTTAGTGAGTCTTTCTCCAGGTGGCACACATCAGACAATATTCACACCAGCATCAAACATTTTGACTCAAATTCAGTCAGAAGTCTGGATAATCACTTGTCTTAAAGTTGTAGATACTACTAACTGTAGTACAGTGAGAGTAACACGGCTTATAGTTTATAGCAATGGTATGACACACCTTTCTGTACTTATAATGATTGTTTTGTCTTGAAATTTTTACATGTTCTACAGTAACTCCTGTACGCTGAATCCGAAAATGATTATCCATTTTTCTCCATCATGTACAGATTTTTCACAAAACGTCATACGTACTTTTACATAAGTGAATCATTTTTATTTAAATTGGATCACATTTTGTTATGCTTAAAATGTTAACAACCGCTGACTATAGATTTCCCTAGACCAATCGCGACGTGAGAGTCTTATCGATTGTTCTAGTACAACGAGAAACTCACCGCTAGTATATAAACGGTTAACAGGCCACATGGCATGTCATTTCTGGATAGTATTTGTTTGTGCGTGCACTTTTATTTTTTCTTGTCAGTATTATTTATTTTCACTATGGCAACAAGACATTGTATAAGTGACCCAAACATATTCTGTTATATTTGTGGTAAATTTATTGCAAAGAAACAAAGGCAAAACATTGCAGAATTCGTTAAAAAAGCGTATTACAC
>NW_013665643.1:50408-51933 GCF_000517525.1 Limulus polyphemus | reverse complement strand
CGAAGATTGAGACAATAGGACTAAAGGTAAGAAAAAAGTATTTGCCTTTTGGAATTCCAATGGTCTGGCGTGAGCCTAGAAACCACGGAGATGACTACATTTTTGCTCATATAACGCTACAACACTCGAAATAAAAAGGAAATTTCTTATCCGAACCTTCAATCTCCTATAAGACATGTTGTTCATGGACCTTATGTACCTGTTCCTACTCCACTGGAGACTTTTGATACAGTTTCATCTGATTCTGAATCTGATGTCAATAGAAATAATGATAGGGATTGTTGTCAACCTGAAACGTATAATGAACCATAACTTTTCATACAAGGTGAACTTAATGACTTGATGAGAAATTTGGGCCTTCCAAAGGATTATTCAGAGATTTTGTGGTCCAGACTTCGGGCTAAGAACTTACTTTCTCCAGGGACATCATTTTACTGGTACATAAATCGTGAGAAAGAGTTTATACCATACTTTTCTTTTGTTTATTGCAACAATACTGCTGAATTAATACCAATGCTAGAAGCTGCAGTCTATGAACTAAGTGAGTGGCGATTGTTCATCGATTCCTCCAAAAGAAGTCTAAAAGGTGTTCTCCTTCACAATGATAACATATATGCATCTGTTCCTATTGCTCATTCAGTTCACTTGAAAGAACCGTACGAAAATCTCGAACTTCTTCTTAATAAGGTAAAATACAAAGAACATGGTTGGCTACTTTATGGAAACTTAAAAGTCCTTTGTATGTTGTTGGATCAAATACAAAGTATCCATGTTTTTTGTGTGAATGGGACAGCAGAGCACGAAATCAGCACTGGATAAAGTAGTAATGGCCACGCAGAGTCAGCCTGATACCAGGATAGAAACACAATGAACTTGAAACTTTAGTTGACACAAAGAAAGTCCTATTTCCTCCACTTCACATAAAATTGGGCTTGATGAAGCAGATTTTAAAGGCCTTACACAAAGATGGCGACTGTTTCAAGTATCTATGTGAACACTTCCCAGTTCTTTTAGAAGCGAAACTTAAAGAAGGAATTTTTGTTGGGCCTCAGATTAGGAAATTGACTTTGGATGAACAGTTCGAAAGGACAATGAGGAAACTTGAAAAAGAAGCGTGGATTGCCTTTAAAGATGTTATTCACAAATTTTTAGGAACCAACAAGGATCCAAATTACGAAAATATTGTCAATAACATGCTCGATAAATTCAAAGAGTTGGGTTGTAATATGAGCTTGAAAGCTCATTTCTTACGCTCACATATTGACTATTTCCTTGAAAATTTTGGTGCCATCAGCGAAGAACAAGGGGAAATATTTCATCAAGACATCAGGAAAATAGACAGGAGGTCTCAGGGAAGGTAAAACATCAGCATGATGGCTGATTACTGCTGGTCATTGAAATTATATGCTCCAGATGCAATACATAAAAAGAAAGACCCCAACACGTAGTTTTAGACTAAAAGACGTAGAGTTCACAAAAAATCAGGATGAATGAGGATGCATATTCATTTGACGTGAATATTCTT
>NW_013665643.1:40623-49866 GCF_000517525.1 Limulus polyphemus | reverse complement strand
CACTACAGGATATCGAAATTTGTATAAAATATAAGACTCAAGCTCGTCTTCTGTATTTCAATAGTTAAAGAACAGATACTGTTAAATTGTTCCACACATATTACTCCCATAAAGAAATTGCCTGTCCACAAGCAAGAACTATATGTCGATTCTGTTAGAAAAATGAGGAAAAGGTAGAATATTAGTTGAAGGATCTGTGAAAGTGTTTTCATCCTAGACCTAAACAAAAAAATTAGGCAAATCAAATTCTTGCAGTAAGTCAGAATCAAGGAAGTCTTGATTAACGAAATTTTATAAATGATATTCTGATTAATCACATATATCAGAAACACCCCCTCTAGATTGCTCACAAACAGTGTCTACCTCAATTTCAGAATCCTCCCAAATATATTAAGGTAACGTTTCAGAGACATGCTATGTTTTTGAAATACCACCTGGTGCACTCTTCATCTCCTAAGTTACATCAGAGAGGTTTTCATGAACTCTGAGTGGACCACAATATATATAAGCTATTCGATGACGAGGAACCCACTTTGAGATTAATAATGGCTGGAGACGGCTTGAATGGGTAATGAAGAAAAACTTTAATATAAGTTTAACATAACAGCAAATGTACAGCGTTTCGACAAGGTTTTGTCATCATCAGGTACCTCCCACTAGTGTGTCAATCCCACTATTCGTTGGTAAAAGAGTAGCCCAAGAGTTGGCGATGGGTGGTGATGACTAGCTGCCTTCCCTCTAGTCTTACACTGCTAAATTATGGGCGGCTAGCGCAGATAGCCCTCGTGTAGCTTTGCGCGAAATTCAAAAACAAACAAACAAACACAGAAAACATAGTTCGCGATGTTGTCAGATAGACAGTTGCCTTTTTAATTGGAAAATTATATAATGGCTAGGACTGCCTTGCCCTTGCACTCGGGTTGCATTGGGGGAAGGTAGCATGTGCAAAGTGTAGGCGTGCTCAAGCCTGGCTTAGTTGATGTTTTTATATATTATTCATAAAGCTAGGTTTGCCCTTACAATACTAACTTTTAGAGATTTTGTAACTTTGTATGAACTTTAACTTTGTCTTTAACATTAATGTTTGCTATTTTGTTTTAGAGTAGCATTGAACTGTTAGAAACACTAACTTTTGAGGGAGTTGGAGTTTGCTTTTTACCTAACTTATAGTTTAAACAGGTGGAATATTTTTTCTGATTTGAACCTAACTTTGGGGCTTATTTGGAATTTTACTTTGCCCATTTAACTTTAGTTTTTGTGTAACTTACAAGGGAGAGGACACTGAACTGAAATGAGAAACCATTAAAGGTGTCTTCACTCTTCTCTTGGCATTTCAACGGATTTACAATAAACACTTTTCCTTGTATTTCGGTTTTGTCTTTGTGATAATAAAGATTTTGAGATGTGAATTTGTGTACCGTCTCTTTTTGCACGACAAATTTAGTCAGAGTTTGAAAAAACAAACAAACAAACAAAAAAAAACAGCACACACGTCGCAAATCGATATTCTCTGATCTCCGAGTTAGCACAAATTGTTTTTGTTTTTTTGCAGTAACTGAGTAAAGCCTTGGATCCATTCTGTCCAGTACGCTCGGACTCTTACGAACTCAGTTTCTCTGTTAAATTCATCGGTATACCATGTCGAACAAGTACCACATAAACTAGTAGTTATGCAACATTTATAGCTGTATCTTCCCTGACAGGAAACACTTCCATCTCTTTAACAATTAGTAATGATGAATCCCATGGTGTTCCTCCTAGAACTATGTTAACCCCCCTCCCCCATAAACCATTATTATTTTTGGAAGGTTCTTTACCTTTATCATCACGTTCGAAAACTTTAAATGGCTGGTCCAGTAATTGGTCTCATCCCAAAATGCATTGAAAATAACACTCTAAAGGTGAACAAAATTTCTTTAACATATAAAACCGAAGATGGATTTCTGTATGTCATTAGTCAGATAAGTCTGGCTAAACTGGATATCACAATGTAAATGTCTGCTTGACGTAGAAACTGAAACTCCTGCCGCACACTCCGGCGCACTTCCTTCGACAACACTTCCAATCAACGTGGGAAATAAATATTCTGCTAATCTTCAGCATGTTTAATTTTGTTTGTTTGTTATGAAATTCACGCAAAGCTACACGAGGTCTATCTGCGCTAGCCGTCCCTAATTTAGCAGTGTAAGACTAGAGGGAAGTCAGCTGGTCATCATCACCCACCGCCAACTCTTGGGCTACTCTTTTACCAACGAATAGTGGGATTGACCGTCACATTATAACGCCCCCACAGCTGAAATAGCGAGCATGTTTGGTGGGACGAGGATTCGAACCCGCGACCCTCAGATTGCAAGTCGAGCGCCATAACCACCTGGCCATGCCGGGCCTTAATTTTATGGAATACATAGCAAAATCATTATTTATTTTCTTTTAAGAAAACGTACTAAATCAAACTGATCTCTTCGGAGATTAATTTGGTTTTGAAAATATCAGTGTATCACACTCTATGTCATCATTTAATTAAAGTAAAATTACCAATCACAAAGTATGTGTGTGGGGAAGAGTGGGGAGGAGGTGTTAAGTGTAAAACTACTCAATGAGTTATTTGTCCTCTACCCACCATAGGTATTGAAACCTATTTATTGACGTCGTAATCCTGCAGACTTACCGCTAAGCCGCTAGTATAGTGGGATTTTGGTTTTAGTACCTCTACTGCCGAAGGTGTTACTTTAATTATAAACCATCGACAGGGAAAGGATATTTTGGGTTGATTTTCCATGATGTCATTTACAGCATTGCGTTTGCGCACGTTCAGATTCTCGTAGACGTGTGTGGAAGTTATATATATATATTCTTTCTACATCGTGTAGCCAAGTTTGGTAGTCGAGAAGTGATTTTTTCCGTGTGATTGTCTCAGGCTACATTATTTCCAGTTTCTACTAACAGTGTTTATTTAATCATTCATCATTCCGTCATTAATAAGAGCTAGAATCAACGGGTGGGGAGCTTCTCGTCAGGTGAATTGTTTATGTAAATCAAACAAAACCAGTGTACTTAAATGTAATGACTGTGAGGGTAAGTGTAACTGTGTTGTGTAACGGTACCAGTACTGGCAGTAGAGCTACCCATCCACATTAATTAAAGATGAGATAAAAATTTTGGTAATCCAAGTGCAGTACTCTGTACTTCTCTAATTAAAGGATATATGCAATATATTTGTCCAACATTCCAATTCATCCAGCTTCTAAGTCTATAATATTTCAACATTCTCAATGCAGAAAAAAAAATACAAAAAGTTTAATGTTATTAGCCAAATTTACAAATTATGCCCTTATCAATGATATTGTTTTTAATATAAACAAGAAAAAGCAAAGGTCCAAGCAGTGACTTGGAAGCACTACACTAGTAACAAGGGCCCAGGATGACTGGATTTTGTTAATCACAGCCTTTTTGCTTTGCTTTCTCCCATTCAACTGCTCTACAACTTACAAGTACCAATTATATTTCATTTAGTTAGTTTCCCTAACCCATACTGATATGATTTTCTTAGCTAATGTTTTGTGGAATATACTTTCCTAAGCTTTTTGAAATTCTGTGTATCCTAAGTCCACACCATCTCTCTCCCACCCCCCAAATATATATATATATATATATGTATTACTTGTAGTTTTAGTTAGCCTAACAATATCTTAGAATGTAATATACTGTGCATCTAGCAGCTTCCTGTAAAGCTACCAGCAGTACTGTTAATTTTATACCAGAATAGATTATTGAAGTGAATTGCCTTCCCATGGTGCACACTTATGTCAACTACAAATAATTTTATAATATATTATTACTATTAGCTTTAATTATAAATAGTTTTTATATGCAAGTAATGATACAGATGTTTATATTTATCATGTTGTATTCCTGAGAGTCTAATTGTAATGTTAGATGAGATTATTGATAGTAAGTTGTAGTACTACTGCTAGTAAACTAGCAAGTAGGTGATATTATAATTATACTAAGAAACATCAATAAAGAATTAAGTGTAAGTACAATTATGGTAAATAATGCCATCAGTCAAGATTGAAAGCAGTGTAAGTTGTAAATTGCAACAAGAAGTAGCCTAACAGGTAGGTGAATGATAAAAGTAAAACCTCGGGGAGCCTAATTATTAGAATGTACAGGAAAGTTACAAAATTTGTATATAGTGTTTCTTATAGTGTCTGATTAAAGCAATGTGTGGCATTTCAGGAAAGCTTTTGAACTGTATAAACAGTCCTCTTGTAGCTCAATGACTAGCCAGCAAAGCTCTCACATCAAGGATCTGGCTTAGAATTGTGGTTGAGAGGTGGATAGCCTATTAATTATGGAGTTTTGCACTAAGTTGAAAATTATGAAAACAAAATGTAAATAAGTAGCATAAATATATTTTATTTAACATGTGCATTTCTTGAATTACAAAAATTAGACAAAACATAATGCCAAAATGTGCCAATTATATATTACTGTACTACAATTATGATGTATTCTTTTAACATACTCAATTTCAGCATGAATGATATATACTCTGGCAGACCATATGGTCTTAGAGAGTGATTTCAGTATGAGACTTTTGCCTTTCAGAGGTTAAAAAATGGTATTACTTATCATTGAAAAACTAAGATGGCATTATCATAAGATTTTTCAGTATGAGTTCTGAAAAGTTAAGAGGGTGAGTAGAACCGGGAACAAATTCAAGTACTGGGTTACTATTGTAATCTGTGCTTGTAGGCCAGTGTATTTCCTTCCTAGCCTTGTTGCTGGCAGTGTTAGAAGTATGGCAAAGATATCCAACAGTAGAAACTTCAAATTCATGTAATGTTTTAATAGTGTATCTGTGAGGTTTCCAGCTTCATGTCCTTGTAATGGTATAAATTTCAAAAAAAAATTTTCTTTTAATTTACTTATATCAACATGTTACACTATATATGTTAGCTGTTGTATTTGTGAAACATTTGTATGGAATCCACAATAATTTAAAAGTACTTTTCTGTCTTTACCTTTGTTACAATCACTGGCAAAAACTTTTGTCCTATTAATCAGATGAATTTGTTTCGTATTTTGAGTGATAAACATGAAGGTGTTTCAGTGCTACTATAGCTTGCGGTCTACAAAGATATTTACACTATAGCGTGCAGTCTACACAGATATTATCATCATCACCTTTTTAATGATTCACTAAAACATAATGTCTTGCTAAATAATATATATCTATCCACGTTTTTGTTCGGCAAATAATAATAATTTAATTAGTTGTGTGTTCCAAAAGAGTATCTTAAATTTAGGTTATAATTGTGCTAGTTTTGTTTGTTGGAATTTGTTTCATTCCGATTATGTTTGCCCCCAAAATGTTATGTAATGGTATTTTATACTTTATTAGTTTAAAAAAGGTTTTTTTTATAATAAATGGTGACAATTGCAAATAAACAAAAGTTAAAATGATGATGATTAATGTATCTGTGTAGACTGTACATTATAGTAGCATCAGTGTTTCTTTACCCATATCTTTAAATCTGCTTATATGCTTAACTGGTTTAAGTAGTAATGTTCAGCTGCTTAGGTAAATTACACAATTTAACTTATGAATAAGAGAATTAAGAATCACTCGCACAACTTATCTTCAGAATAGGAGAATTAAGAATTGCATGACATGGTAATTTTCAGAATATGTAAGTTGTGGAGTACACTTAAATAGGTGTAGAATTTTTCAATCAATAGAATTGGATCTCCAGTAAGTGTTGCTTTTGTGATATACTGAAGGTTGGACACAAATTCTAATGATGAATCTAAAATTACATATATTGTTCTAACTTGCAAAAATTAAGTAACACCAATGAAACAACTTACAGTGGGCTTCTGTTGTACTAAATAGAACAAATTACTCTTGACCACGAATAATCTTAAAAAAAAAGTAAGGTTTTTGTCATAGTACCCCAAAGACCAGTATTGTAGATTTAAATTTTTCAGTGAAACCAGAAGCACTGCTCATTATATTGATTTTAAATTATAACAAAAGAGAAAAGGTCAAGGTAATGAATTATTAATCAAAACTATCCTACTGTTTCCTTTCAAGATTTTAATACTTATTTAAATACATGCTCATTAGGATGAACCATAATGATCATAGCGTATGTGGGAGTGCAAGGCTTGTGGCATGCAAAAAAAAATGTTTGCATATAGAGGGCAGCACTAAACAATAAGTATCTATCAAAAATACATACATAGTGTTGTAAAATGTTAACTTCATATACAATACCTTACCTCCATTCACATATTAACTAGAATGAAGTGGTGGAGGGATCTGTGCAAAAGTTACCTAGATGATCCCCCTTTGGAAAACATTAGAAGACAACCAATGGAGTGTAACACCCTATATCATGAAAGTATAGGGGCACACCCATGGGAGATAACATTCCTTCTGTACAAGGGTATACTCTTTGCCCATACTGAAGAAAATGAATTGCCAAGTTGGGTGAAAAAGAAGCAAGTCCAGAAACACAGTATGGAAACTGGACATGCTGTAAGGGCACATTAGACCATATGTGATGGGTGAGCTCCAGTCCAAAACCAGAAGCATTAGGAATGTTTCATCCATTCCGCAGTAGGAGGAGAATCTCAACCATCTTCATTTCTATATCAGGAAGTAGTATAAAAGTTATAATTTTCCTATACATCCCCGCACATATATAGCTAATACCTCTTCTCATGTTTCCCACCTGTCCTTCCCACTTCTGGTGTATCTTTTCTTGCCCAATTTCAAAGTGATGTTTGAACAATCAGTATAGTGGAAGACAACTGTGCTAGGAAGGTGTGTTGCACTTCTATTGGTGGAGGGTTGTTGCATGTTCACTTGCATACTACAGCTGAGAGTTTATCTGCGAGCCTAAAGGCTAGTGGTGAGTGGAAAAATTGCACATTTAGAGGGTAGCACAAAGTTGAGGAAAGGTAACATGAGAGGATGTGAGTAATTATTGAAAATACATATTTATTTTTGGAAAATGCTAACGTTACATAACTTAATTTGAACTGTTAAGAGCTTTCAACTGAACTTTCACGTATCTCTTTCTCCAGTAAAGGCTCAATACAGATACTTGTTTATTTCTTTTGTTGAATAATTGTTTTGAATAAAGATTGTATTAATGTATGGAAGCTTGTGTCCAGTCTCTTTCTTTGTGTCAGTCTTGTTAAAGTTGGGCTTATGCTTCACAATACTCTTTCTGGTGAGCCTTCAGTTATATCGTGGTTGCTACCTGATTACTCTAAGGAAAATCGGTAAATTTGAGAGTAAGATAAAAGTTTTAAACATGAAAAAGTTACAATTAAGTGGTTGAGCATTAGTTTATTAGGCCTAATGATTCATTATCCTTGATGGTGTTTGACCTGTAATATGCTTGTTCTTAAAGACTAGATTTTCTAATCATAATCAATGTATATGGTAGTGACACATAGAAAAACACTTGAGTAAAATATTTTGGGTGAATTAGATTTTAATAGGAAGTTACATATTGAGAACTCCAGTAAATCAAACTGTGTAATAATTTTATAGGGAAGGCTTGCCATAGAGTTTGTACAGATTCCAGACGGTCCTTTCTTGTTTGAGGAGTGTAACTGTGAAGACGGTCCACCCTGGGGTGAAAGCTGAGACAAACAGCAGTTGATTTGTCTTGTGGTCTAGCCGTGTAAGTACAGAATAAAAATAATTAAATTTGAAAATACAGGAATATATATGCATTTATTTAACTGGTTCCTTAATGAAATGTTAAATACACACACACACTTAAGCTTTCTAATAATTTTAGTCTTGGTAAAAAAATAAATAAATTTCTTAATTGAAAATATAATACATTTACATTAGCAACCAGTTGTAATTGAGTTCGTTATATTTCTTCTTAAATTTGTGTTACTAGCAGTAGAAACCTTAATAAGCTAGCATTATTAAAGACAGTTATCCAGATAGAAAACAAAAGAGTTTATTAATGTTTATTTTATGTCCTTGTCCTTGTTATATGTAATGATTGCATTTAAAAAAAAAGTGCACTTAATGAGAAATATGAATACCAATTTATATGTAAGAAAATAGGGATGCATTCCACAACCTATACACTACTGCCCCCAATTCCATTTCTGTCACTTCTTCATGAAATGCAAACAGTAAGCACCTACTGGTAATCAAATATAATACAGTAACAAAATTATGATACAATAAATAAAGCATTTAATGTTCACAAACAAAAGAAAACTCATAGGCTCTGGTACATGAGGCAGTTTTCGTGATGGTCTACATGTTGTGAGAAGAGAATGGTGCAGGGTCTGATTCTACATCACTTGTAGGAGCTACAGGCAGGGTAACATATAGAAGTGAAGGGACAGGAGAAGCAGCTGGAACATGACTGGGTGATGGCTGAGCAAGGCTTTAGGAATTGCAGAGTGCTTTGCTGCCCATTGCCTTTGTGCATAACCCTCCTTGTAGGAAGGGAGCAAGAACAGTGTTTAAACTCCTGTTAAACTGCAAGCTCCCTTCCAGGCTTGGGTTCATGTCAATTACTTTCTGAGCAAGAGCCTCAACATGTAAAGAAAGTTAGCTAGCCTCTTCATTGTCGTGTCCTTGATGTTAGATCTCGGTGGTGAGCAGTGTCTGAGACACTGTTCCGCTGAGAGGCATGGTGTGACTGACTCGGAACATGTTCTCCCATGCTTAACCGCATAAGGCTGAATTATTCTAACATATAATTAATTTTTAATAGAAATAGGGTCCTTGCATATGCAGAAAATACACATAATGAGGACTTCAGGTATTGACTCTTAAGTTGTGGTACAAAAAGTAATGGGTTATAAGAAATGTCTTATGTAAAATAAAAGTGGAGACAACTAATACTCAAAGTAGTAGAAATGATCCTTTAATTACTTGTTTTCTTCTATATGCAATAAAATTAAGTACTTCTGGTAAAAAATTAAGTTTTTTACAATATAACCTGAGAATTATCAGTTGGATTCTTTAACCCAGTAATCATCAGTTGTGTTCATATGGATCCTGTATGCTTTTTAAACGTACTGTTTAGGCATGAAATTGTTTATGGGTTTGTTGGTTATAGGATCTCTAACACACAAGTCACAAATAAAAAATATGAGTACTGTTGTAATTACTACTGTGATTTCCTGTGTATTTTGCTTAGAAATATGTGACAGTGGTGGGATTCAGCCGGTTCGCACCGGTTC